>NC_141028.1:49155000-49215000 GCF_052040795.2 Danio rerio
GGTGGCTTTCTGGTTTCTTTTCTTGTGCATAGCAGTTACTAGCACCCCACCTGAAAGATTTTTTTAACATAGCGGGTAATATAGTCATTCAACTTCACAATAATGTTGCAATATGTATTTGAATAATGATGGCTGGTTCCTTTACGCGAAAGCTCAGATTTGATTATCATAATTTGTTTTGTTTACAGAGTTTGAGGCTAACTGTATCATTATTATTCACACCTTAAAGTTTGCTTTCATTTGCTTTTTCGGTTTTTATGCTTTATCATTTCACACACTTTGTAACATTTTATTTATCAAGAGTCTCTTTAACACTTATGCTTATTTTATTATAAAGAAATGAGATATTTTGTTTCAATAATTTTGTTTTTGACTATTGAAATGATTTGCCTTAGTGATATTGTAGTAATACAATTGTAAAAAGTGGTTAAATAAAAAAAAACTAATATTCCTAAATGGTTTGTTAAAAAAATTCAATAATTATCGATATCGAATGATATTAAACATGATATTGTGATCTTTTTTTTTTTTTTTTGCTATATCGCCCTTATTTAAGGTCAATATTATTAGCCCCGTTACGCATTTTTTTTTCTCGTCTACAAAACAAGCTATCATTATACAATGACTTGCCTAATTACCTTAGTTAAGCCCGTGAACTGCACTTTAAAATAAATACTTGTATCTTTAAAAAATCTAATATAATATTATGTACTGTCATCATGGCAAAGATAAAATAAATCAGTTATTATAAATTAATTAGAAAGTTATTTAAAAAAGTTATATAAAATTTGCAGTTATTAGAAAATATTTCTGTTAAACATAGTATATATATACAGGGTGGCTATAAATTGAGGAGGGCTAATAATTCTGACTTCAACTATATTTTTATTAATCTTTTATTACATTGCTCATAAATCAACTTATAAAAAGAATAAATTGAGTAAAATATAAAAAATTGGAATATAAAAAAATCGAATATTCTGACAGGATATGAAATTTTCCTTGTGGTATTGAAATTTAAATCACAAAATTGTGGTCTCATAAGCATATTTCTAACCTAGAGTCTGTGACACACAAGCAGCTTAAAAGAGCTCTGAATCTGAGGACTTTAGCACCGGCTTTGAGTGGCAAGTCAGCAGAATGCTTTTTCCACCTGCCTGGTTATATAACTGTGCCTTCTCAGTTTAAGCTGAATCACAGAGAAAAACAAGCTATAAGGCCACGAGTTCAAAGAATATGATGAGAGAAAATGCAAGAAAAAGCAGCCGACGGACGGATGCGAGACAAAAAGGAGCAGCAGGCAAGCGAAAAGAGGGAAAATACTCACTTTATGCCATCCTCTTTGTCATCTCCCTCCGCTTTGTCCTCCTCACGTTCTCCCTCTTTTTCTTTCTCCTTGTCTTCTTTCTCCTCCTGGTTGTTCCGGTTCACCTGTTGCTGTGCCTGCTGGTTATTCTGCGAGCACAGAAAATCAAAACACAGACAATTAAATCCACATCGAAAACATTTTGTCCTTTTAACATTCTCATCTGCTGACAAAAAATGCTAAATAAATAAATAAATATGCAGATTGGCTGTACACACACTTAAATTCCCCTATAATTTCCCAAATGCTGTCTTGAACCAGGACGTCTTGTTATAAATCTGTCTGTGAACAAAGTGCGAAGGAAAAAAAAAACACCCCAGTACCCAGATCTCACTTCTTTGTATCTGGGCTTTCCTTCACATAAGAATTCCATTTTGAGTTACAAGGTACCATAAATCATCTATTTTTGTCAGGAACGAAATATAAGCACTAGAGCTAGTACAAAAGAGAGAAAGAAAATCCATGAAAAAGAATGAACAGACAGCGGCAGAATCTAAGGGGACAGAGAATGGAGTGATCAATGAAGTGAAAGAAGAATCACAATGTCTCCATGCACCACAGCTTTTGACAGACAGGACCCGAGATAACCTTACACACACACATGCACAAACGTAGCTGACAAATGTATTGTCATTCAATATATGATTTGGCACTATGATGTTTTTGATTGTGTCTTGTATGGCAGCGGTATACACATTTTCCTTTCATTCATTTTCACAAGCACGCCACAGCAACATACAGTAAGGTTGCACAATATACTTATGAAGGCAACAGGAAATAATCCAAAATGTCATGGAGAGTGGCATCTCACAAATTTATATCCAATTCTTTGGACTGTTATAAGAATCAGCAAGACTAAAGAACAGGAAACTTTCATGCCTAAGCGAAGATTTCGGATCTTGTAATGTTTTAGAATTAGATGAGTGGGGAGAGAGCAGCTGGTCTTCAGTGGCTGTTTACACTACACAAGCAATCAGATCGAATGATTGGACAAAATGTTTTACATTGACCTAGGTAAACAGGTCTTAGCTTATTATGAAGCTACTGAAATGGCATGTACAATAACAACCCAATTTAATGAACAATTTGTTCAATTGAAATGAAGTAGTTCTAAGTAGTTGAGGTCACATCACAGGCCGAGGGCATTTTAAGATCCTGATGAGGTACAGATTTGGGAAGTTCAAGTTTCAAGTTCAAGTTGCTTTATTGGCATGACATTAAGTACAGTATTCCCAAAGTACTTCAAATATAAAATATATTAAAAACATTGAAAAATTAATAGTAATACAGATAAGATATAATGACACACACAAAAAAAAACAATACATTTGATAAATATAATAATAATAATAATAATAGTAAAAAGTTTAAATTATTTAAATAAGATACATGAGTTTACATTAACCATTTCTTATGGTGTGTAGGGTGTATACATATTTTGCAGCTAGTCTAAATGTCAATTCGTCCTCTCCGAGAATATGGTAAAGTTTTGTTTTTTTTAAAGAGTCATTTAAATAAAAAAATGAACTGATCAATGTTTCAAATTGGGGGAAAAATATTTTTCTCATCGTGGTGTATTTGGGGTAAAACATGTAACATGTGACTTCCTCACGATTTTTTTCATCTATTGAGGATATTTTGGGGTGTCACGGTGGCTCAGTGGTAAGCACCGTCACCTCACAGCAAGAAGGTTTATTTAGATAATTTTTATATCTTATTTAGATAAAGATTTATTCAACAAGTATTATTCAGATAGATTGTTGATGAATGTATGGGTTTTGGCCAGATTGAGTAGCAATTTATGAAAAAAAGAAAATTAAGACCTGTTTAAAAAAGACCAACAACACAATATTTCAGTTAATTTAAGACTTTTTAAGGCCTAAAATTTGGATTTTGAGATTTAAGACTTTTAAAGACTTTTTAAGACCCTGCAAAATCCCTGCATTATAAATGTCCAGTTTTAGGAGACTACGTTCTTCACAGCCACTACTTTTGATATTTTCAGTTTTTCACAGAGATAACGTTAGTCCTGTTTTAAATCTGCCCGTTATTGAAAAAACTAACAATAAACTAATGTATTTCCAGTAACTAAAGATAACAAATTCAAATAAATACTGAAATAAATTATTTGTTCATTGTTTGTTCATTTTAAGTAAATACATTAACTATCTGTCCGATATTGGAAAGTGTTATAATATTTCCCTAATAAACATTTATTTCAATATTAGTTAAACATAGTCATTTGGACATAAAAAATAAAAAATAAATACAATAGTCTAATAAAATGCTTTATGGCAGGGTGGCACAGAGGCTCAGTGGTTAGCACTGTCGCCGCACAACAAGAAGGTTGCTGGTTCAAGTCCCGGCTGGGTCCACTGGCATTTTTGTGTGGAGTTTGCATGTTCTCCCCGTGTTGGCGTGGGTTTCCTCCGGGTGCTCTGGTTTCCCTCACAGTCTAAGACATGTGCTATAGGGGAATTGAATAAACTAAATTGTCCGTAGTGTATGAGTGTGAATGCGGAGTGTAGGGGTGTTTCCCAGTACTGATTTGCAGCTGGAAGGACATCTGCTGTGTAGAACATTATCTGGATAAGTTGGTGATTATTTCCGCTGTGGCGACTTCTGACGAATAAAGGGACTAAGCCGAAGGAAAATGAATGAATGAATGTTTTATGGCAATAGAAAACAGCTTTTCTATTTAAATGTAATTAAATCATCATCACGATTGTCTTCATTCATTCATTTTCTTGTTGGCTTAGTCCCTTTATTAATCTGGGGTCGCCACAGTGGAATGAACCGCCAACTTATCCAGCAAGTTTTTACGCAGCGGATGCCCTTCCAGCCGCAACCCATCTCTGGGAAACATCCACACATACACACACACACACTCATACACTACGGAAAATGTAGCCTACCCAATTCACATGTACTGCATGCCTTTGGACTGTGGGGGAAACCGAAGTACCCGGAGAAAACCCACGCGAACGCAGGGAGAACATGCAAACTCCACACAGAAACGCCAACTGAGCCGAAGATCAAACCAGCGACCTTCTTGCTGTGAGGCGAACGTGCTACCCACTGCGCCACTGCGTCACCTTTCACGTTTGTCTTAAATCATTTTAATTAATTTGCTATAAAAGCTGAAGAAGACTGTGCAGCATCATCTAGAAGTACAGTATTTATTTGAACTAGCAATTACAGACAAATCACAAAATCAATTTACCAAATGATTACACTGTAAGCCAAAAAACGGAATGGTCTTTCTCTGAGAGCAGTGAAATCAGACGTCACGTCAGCTGCCCACGTCCCTTATTACAGCGCTACATGCTCAGTTACTTATGCACAGTTAAACACACATCTACAGATGCACTCATCCGTACAGTAACTTGTTTTCTGTTTTTCTGTCTCGCTTTTGTTCATGCTCTCTCTCACCCATCAGGCTCATCCTGTTGTATCCCTCGTTTTCGGTGTTTGTGGTGCTGGCTGAGAGGGTTTTAATGTGAGCCCATTAAAGATCAGGCGATATTTAATGACCTGAGCAGAAGAGCTCCAGCAGGAGAAGACCAGTAAAACAAATGTGTTTGGGCTGTGGACTCATTATTCTATCAGCTTTTATTGAGCTGCAGGAATGACACACATAGAGTGCTCCTGCTTGCCCTCTCTTTAAACCAAAACGCAAACATTTCTCATATTCACGCCGCAACAGTGCTGTGACACACATACACATACATTAATGAGTATATGAGATCAGGAGAGAGTCACGGAGAACTCCAGCAGGGCACAGAAGCTGGATAATTACTGCATATGGTTTCAACTCACTTTGAGGTGTGTGCCTGTGATGCTCATTAGAATCATGCTGATTTATTTTTAATAACACACACTCATTAAAAAGACAAGCCGGATTCACAATGCCACTATAAGCACAATGATGAGGTAAATGCTGGTAATGAGGGGACTGAACCACAAGCAGAATAAATGTTTATAAGGTTTCATATGCCATAATTCTATGGACAACATTCAAAAGCCTTTAGTTTTTTTGATGCTGCATTCCATTTAACTCTATAATGAGCAATTTCAGCTTTTCTACGGTAAAACTGCAACAGGACACCTCTTGATTAGACACTTTTATGTTGGACACTCATGCAAAGAACTGCAAAATGTATTAAATGATTTTGGCAAGAACCAAATAACAATTAATATTTTTTCAGTCATGTGACCTGTATGAAGACCTAGCAGGCAAAACAACAAGTTTTATGGGCAGCTTACAATAGGAGCTCCCTAGAAATGCCCCATAAGCTGGTAAGATTTCCTTCCATTTTCAACTATGTAAACAGAAGATATATGTAACAAAATGTACATTTTGGGCACTTGGGATCCATATAAAGCACCCACTGCCCTATTGCAGTCATTTAAAGGGGTGTTCCAGAGTGTAATTTTAAGGCTTGGTTGTGTTTATAAGATGCAAAGTAAGGTGTGCTCAAGCTTCATTCAGAAAATCACATTATTTTTTCACGTATCTTACTTTGATTATATACAGCTATTCAGCTAACATGAAAACAGCTGTCATATTTACTAGTTCCTTTGAAAGCCTGCCCTCAAGATGCTCTGATTAGTCAGCTATCGTAATGTGCTGTGATTCGCGGATTGGCTCCATGTCACCAGGAAAAGCCTCACACCCCTTTAAGCACACGATTTTGCGCTGTGTAAACACTGCCAGTGTTTAGCTGTATCAGTTTGTACCTGGATCAGAAAAAAATGACAGAGGACATAGCTTAACCTTAGAGTGCGCAATTTATTTGAAGAGTGGAGGGACACGCGCAATTTCCGGGAGTTTATTATTTATTTGCGGGCATCCGGGAGTCTGTATGCTTATGCAGGAGACTCCTGGAACTTTTTGGAGACTTCGGATGTCTGAGCATGTGTAAGTAATATAAAACGTTCACATATCTTTTGCAAGTTTGTTATTTGAGTTATTTAATGCAGGGAAAGCGACTGCATAGAGAGTTGAAGGATAAAAAGGAATTTGTAGCTACAAAATCCTTGCTACAACATACCATTAACGTTAAAAACAGATCAGTTTTAACAAATAAAAATACTTAAGATTTGTGGCTCACAATCCACAGCTTCTTCTATTATGGTTAGAGCTGCTCCTTTTTTGAGGAGTTTTAGCCGAATCCAGCAATGAACTGGGAGAGATTCTGGAAGTTCCTAATTGTCAAATTCTAGCTACATATTTTTTAAAATTCTCTGGAACATAATTAAAATTAAATTGTAAGCATTTCTCTCTTTGTGTCAAACAGAACAAGCGCTTTAAAAATAGCAGCGGTTGGACGGAATTTTGCCTTTCTCTGCAACATTACAGCATTACAACGCCTCTGGCTACGCCTCTTTGCAGTACAGGGTGTATGCGTGTTACGTATGCACCTAACCTGAAGCGTTTGTGATCTCACTATCCCAGATGCATTTTATTGTAGCCCCCAAACTTCATTTGCTATAGGCTTTACTAAGCTAACTCTGCTACAAAACTAATAAATATGAAATTTTTACTAGTATATAAACACTCTACGAGCAATGCACTCTGTATGAAGCTAAAAGAATTTTAAGTAACCCATCTCATGTACTCTACCCATTTTACGATCTTTCACCTTCTGGAAGAAAATACAGAACTTTCCGCTGGAAACGGAACAGACTTAAGAACTCTTTTATTCCAGTGTCAATCAGATTATTGAACACTGAACGATAGTATATGTAATTCTTCTGCATGTTGGCTTATTTTTAGATTGTTATTGTGTCAGAACCTGCTGAAGTGCTGTTGGAGTCTACAGAAAATTTCCCCTTGAGGGACAATAAAGTATACAAACAAACAAAAAGCCAATGTCTCCCTGTGCACTGAACTTTGAGCGCATTACATTCAGAGCTGTTGTTTATGTTCACACAGCTAAATTACACATCAACTAAAGCTTAGCATATGATATCGTAGCGGACCACCCCTTTAAGTAAAACACCAGGTACATGCCAGAGCTCCATTTCAGCTATGATTAATAGTAAAATCTGTCTTAAGTAGAATCCTTCAGCAATTCAGTCATTTGTGATGGTGGTATAGAATGTGTGTATGTTTTTATATTTGCTGTCTTTTTGTTTGTTTGTTCACTTCTTTACATTTTGACTTCAGTTATATTATGGTATATAATATATTTGGTTAATGTATACTTTAACTGCAAATTAGAATAGAAAACAAATAGAAACAAAAGATTTTTAAAAAGCCTACAAAAGTACCAACAGTTATAGGTATCTTAGATCATGATGAGTCAAAAAGTCTGCCGTTTGGTATAATCCACAAGTTTCTCCTTTCTGGATTTTCTTTCTCTGAAGTAAATCAGCAGATGAATGTCTTCTCGTTAGTTAAATATATCTTATTGCAGAACATCTATATGGCATCTTAGTTAAAACTAAAAAATCGCTCAGCTTGCGACTTGGCGGAAAGCGGGAGATAGTTTTTGCTTGTCCAGTGGGGGGCGGTTTTCCCTTAATTGTGTGATGTTATATGAAACCTATCAATATAGCCTCTTTTACACCGAGAATCAAGATGCATTCTTGCCAACATGTCTACAGAATGGACAGCACTAACAGGAAGTTTCAATAAAATCTAAAATTCATTAGGCTTGTCCATGTCAGACCACTTCTAGGTTGCAATACGCTTGTTCAGAGTGCTTTCAAAGTGTTTGAATGTGCATGAACAGCCACAAAAGAGCGCTTACTCTTCACCTACTGACCTTACACATAATCACTATGGGGTGCGTTGTGAGATAGCATTTCAAAACAAGGCATGCAAGCTGTTTTTCGATTAACGTAGCTGCCATTCACAGTCTTTTCATCTGCATGCTTGCTAGCGAAAGTGATGTAAAATGTGACCAAATAAGAGCGGAGGATTTTGACAGAAGCTAAACACGTGGTTGCATTTCACGCATTTGAATGCTTGTTAACACCATGTTTAAACTCTAACGCCTCTCGGTTGACCACTTGTGATCCGATCACAGAAAATGCAGATGAAAAGAGAGCCAATGTTTTAAACTAGCACCATTAAGCGTTGATAAAACAACTACAAAATGCAAAAAATATTAAAAAAGTATAATTGTTTTTAATGCATAATCCACATCCACTACACCCTACTTGCATGAAATGCAGCATTAAGACTCTTGTTTTGCAAGATGTTTGTTCGAAGATATCAGAAATTGTCAACATTTATACAATGTGCGTTTAGAATAGTACAAAGACGCTGGGTGCTGCCCCCTGTTGTTGGATAGCGTCTAAAAAAGCATCTGCACTACATGTGTCAGACTTATGCCGAGTTCAGACTGCATGATTTTTAAAGTAGTCGTGTCACAGTTGTTTTCACACTGCATGACTATCTGGGCTTGTGTTTCGTCGCTGCTTTGTTTACACTGCAAGATGGATCGGCGACAGGGACTTTCACATTGCATGACTTTACTATAGGAAGAATCGCCGACAACTTCGTCCAAACTACGTCTCACAGCCAAAAACATGTAGTATATCGTTTGTTATTAACTACATAATAAGCCTTTAATGGGGTAGAAAATGTACATATTTGCTCACCTAGGTTTAAAGGGAATTAGCCATTTCTGCTCAACGTTGCTAATAAACTAATTTCTTTCTGTGTGAAACGTCAAACAGACACGGTTGCTCCTGAGTCCTGTCAAACCTCCACTAGTTTTTCCTTAATTTCGTGGGTCTAAATTAACCGAAAAAGAGCGCTCTTAACTTCTCCCCCTGCCTCCCACAGGCCTGCAGCAGGTATACACACACGCACACACAAGTGAATGCCACTCTCTCATTGGCTGCAGGCGATCGCTGATGTTATTTTCAGTCAAAACTCAATTCACACGGCATGATTTGAATCGCCGACAGCTCCAGATACTTAGCATGCCAAATATCTTGCAGGCATCGGCAACTCATTGGCGATTTTATCAGATCACGTCTTTGATAGTTCACACTGTGTGTTTGTCACTCACGTGCACGAGCTCCGATTTGCCTGTGATTTCAGGCATTTGTCGGCGATTTCTCAAAACCTGTCGGCGATCCGAAATCGGGGCTAAAATCACGCAGTCTGAACTAGGCATTAAGTATACTTTAGTCTACTTAGAGAGTGATGTTGACATGAGTGTGCGCAAGATTCAGCAGAACATATAAAACAAAGTACACCTTAAAAAGTCAAAAGGCATGCTTGGAAAGTTGCTTACCTGGCTCCTGCCTCTGCGACGGTAGCTTCTGCGAACGATGTTCTTGTAGTTCTCATTCTTCTTAGTCAGGTAGTAGAAGAGGACACACTCAGCCACCGTCTGTGGTGGGACACACACACATACAGCACTTTAAGTCTTAGTCGTTCAGCTCAAACACTCTGATCACATTCACGCGGTGCACACAGCCTGCAGTGCAAACAATGAGATGAAGAGGATGATATTAATAAAGATGCAGGTGTACCTTTCTCTCCAGAAAAGAGGCTATCAGGGCAAAGTTTTTTGGGTGCTGGATAAACCTGCAGAAAAGGAGAGGAATAGCTGTGATACTTTGCTAATACAACAGTTACATGATAAATGAATTAACCATTTTTAATACTTTTTATGAGGGTTATTTGTTTAGAAAGGCATGATACCGGGTCATGTTTATAACATAAGTAGACAAGTTCTCACAGACTTCGCTATTACTGCTTTACAAAGAAACTCCACCACCAAATCAAAAATGCATCAACCATGTTTATTTAACAGGAAACCAAAAAAATAATTCAATAAATGTTTTAGTGTTTGTATTTCAGTTACTGGGTAAGGAAACTGTATGCCATTTAGAGACACATTCACAGTTGGAATGTTATTTGGCAGAAAGCTACCTCTCAAAATTAAGGTCAGACAAATTTGCCAAATTACTAACTCAAGAATCATATTTGGTTAAAACGAAGCTTATTCACGTCTTCACACGTCTCATGCTTTAGCTATTTTATGTTGTGTGCACAAAACAGACACTGATACATCTCAAACTTCTCATTAAGAATCTTTGACAGTTATTTTGGTTGCCAAAATTAGGAAACTGGCTGGATGTCAGTAACATAAATCATTAAAATCAGGACTTATACAACAATACGGTATGTTTAAAACCAGGCTGTCTGGCATGCGTCCTAACACATCCCATAATGTGAGAAATGACCCTTCACTAAGCCACAACCGAAGACTGCCACACACCAATCGTGGCTTAGCAACTTTAGCTATGTGCAGGAGGTCTGTCAAGCTTTCAAGCGAGGGAAACAAGCCATTGGATTGTGCAAATCTGATACCGGTATCCTAAAGGTTTGGACGGGGTGGTGGAATTTTTTTTTTTCATTTCCAAAACCTAAAACCCAATGAAAGAAATGCCAGCGTGGATCAAGCTGTGTGAGGGGAGTTAAGTTGGTTTTGTTTACACTATTTCAGACGCATTCAGTGATTGACCAATGGCAATAACTCAAAAACCTCTAACCCTAAAAAAGATCTAAACTGTGTTTCAAACAAAAATACAAAACAGGTTGTTTCCCAGCTGTCTCTTTATTTTCGCTCAATATTATGCGTAATGCTCCGTTTAAGCCCTTGCAATAGCTGTAAGAGCGATCACAATCCAGTCATATTTCCATCTGTTTCAAGCTACGAATATCTGGATTACATATCAACAGAACAAAACAGATGTGATCACAATCTGAGCCCTTGCGATCAATATACTTCACCTGCAGCTGTTTTTCAGTCATTTATTACCCTCATGTACAAGTCAGAGTTACAAATCACCAATGTTTTTGTCGGTCTTTTAGAGATTTTTTTGGAGATGATTGGTGATGACGTTATAGCAGGTTATTGTCTGCTTTTATATTTGGTGTCTGATTAATATTTGCTGGTAGGGAAAATCTATTTGTTCGCTTCTGCTGTTTATACTTAAATTACCATTTCAATTCAATTATTTTTTTTCACATAACTGCAAATTAAAATAGAAACTGGATAAAAGAACTCAAACATAATGACAGTGATAGGTACTGTACATTGTTATGGGTTAATGATGCTAATATTCCGCTACAAATCCATCAATTTTGCCTTTCTGGCCTTTTCTTTCTATGAATGAATTATTCAGAAGCACTGTTCATGCGTGTTTCCTCGCTGGTTAGTAACACTATATTTCATTGCGCTACAATTAATCTATCAGGCTTTTTGGCTAAAAATAAAATAAAGAAATCACAGTTTAATTTGTTATTATAAGATTATTTTTAAATTTCCCCTCTCCTGCTGTGCATGAACTAAGCTGTTAAATGGTCAGTGTATGAGGGGGCTAGGCTTTAGCTTCAGTTTTGATTAAATTATTTTCTAATCGGTTGTGTATTACATAGTGAACATACACCTGCAATACATACTGCAGTCCTTTTTTTTTTTTGCCTGGCTTTCTCAGATATCTCACCTGTTTGCCAAAAATGACTAATTATTTCCCTGGAAATGTCTGACACCGGTGCTTACATATTGTAATAGACGTGCAAGGCACGAAAGCTTAACAGGCGTAACAACTGTAACTAAGGAGGGCGGAGCTTAGCAAAGGGTTAATTATGAACGCTTTCAACCACATGAACATGTACACTACAAAAGCTATGATCTAATGCATTACTGGCTACCCATATAAACAGTATAAAAATAATAACTGAACAAGCCAAAATATTAGTGGCCTTTTTTACATTATTATTTTAACATTAAAAAGCCGGGTTTCTATCTTAAAGTGAAGCAAAACCTTTTTAAAGTTTGCAAAAAATAAAAAAATAAATCCCAAATGCAACTTAGGTGTGTTTTCATTAAGTTGTTAGGACAGCTGAAATGCTGGTAACCTAGTGAATAACACTTATTATTTAAACCAGAGCAAGAGAGGATTGAAGCAGAACTGTGTTCTTTAGGTTTACAACCCAAAAAAGAATTAAAGAACCTGGGTGTTATTTTCGATTGTGATCTTAATTTTAAATCTCATATTAATCAAGTTACAAAAACATGTTTTTATCATTTAAGAAATGTTGCCAAAATTCGTTCTTTCCTATCTTTTGATGATGCCAAGAAATTAATTCATGCTTTTATTTTCTCTCGGCTTGATTATTGCAATGCTATCTATACTGGTTTACCTAAGGGTTCTACAATGAAGTTGCAATTGATACAAAATTCAGCAGCCAGAGTTTTAATGAAAATAAAGAAATGAGAGCACATTACACCAGTATTAATAGAATTACACTGGTTACCTGTGCACCAAAGGATAGATTTTAAGATTCTTTTATTAGTTTATAAAGCACTACACAACATGACACCTTCCTACATTTCCGACTGTTTAACAAAATATAATCCAAACCGTTTGCTACGCTCTTCTAGTGCTGGACTTTTAGAATTTTATCCTGTAAACTGATGCGATCTGGCGGGACTTCTTTTAGCCATTATGCTCCAAAAATTTGGAACTGTCTCCCCCTTGAAGTGAAAGAATCCCCAAGTATTCATGTTTTTAAAAAGCGTGTTAAGACACGTCTTTTTAAAATTGCGTATGATTAAACAAGTTTGTTAGGTGTACGCATTTTTATCTATTTTGTTGTAGGTTTATGTTTGTAATGTATGGTGTGTGCTTGCATATGTAAGGACTATTGTGTGTGTGATCATGTGGATATATACTTATATTTTGTGTACATGAATGCTTTTATTTCAGTATATGTGACAAGTTTTTGTGGTCTATTTTAATGCTTTTGTTGTTGTTTATGAGGCACTTTGAGTTGCATGTATGTTGGAAAAGTGCTATACAAATAAAGTTTATTATTATTATTAAACAAGGAAAGCATAATGTAGACGACTGATTAGTCGCATGGGTGTAATACTCACTACATCAGAGTTTATTCAGCAAATACATTTCCATTTCTCATTATTCACATTAACCACCTTTTGCAAAAAACCTCAATCGAGCATTAAAACTCTTCTTTTTTTAAAGGGATTTTTATTCAAAATTTGGCATTTTGATCATTTCATTTAATTTTACTTAAAAAGGCATATTAACAGAGGGTTTTTTTTATTTAATTTTTTTTTTTTTTACTTTTTTTAAAATCACCATTATCATGGGAATTACTGAGTCATATCAATATGAAAGGTGGATTCATACTGACATGACCCAGAAATTCCCAAGAAAATCTGTTGGTCACATCAGTATATTTCTGAGGGACTTCTTGAGCGGCCACAGTTTCAAATTGGATTAGTAAATTTTCAGTGTTGACTAACAAAACACTGCTCATTTGCGAACACCTTCTGAGTTTTTTAGTTTTAAAATGTTGACAACAAATAATGGAACAGTTTTTTTCTTTTCCAAATGCCAACGAATTCCCACGCTACACAAACACATTTCAGTCTTTTCATGACTAACTCGGAATCGTTTATTAGTCATTCCACTCATTCAAATGTTTTGGTGCTTTTTGGTGCAAATCATTCTGAAACAATATTTTGTTTTTCTCTCGGCAAAGTAATATTTCTGTTGGCCTGTAGAGGCCTGGAGACATTTTCTAAAGTAACCATACTTCGTCTAACCTAGTATTGCACCACTAACCAACTATCAAACACGACCACAATCAAATAAACTGCTGATCCATTTAAAACAAAGCGATAGATGCTAAACCACATGCTGATTCATCTAAGAACAGATTTCATAACTCCTTATCCCTTGGTGAAAAATGAAAATGCACTTCCACACTGAAAGCACAGAACGTACTTCTCACGGAAGGTGTCCTTCTCCTGTTCGCTCCACATGTTCATGACCTGTCTGTCTTTGTAGACCTTCATAGGATCATCCATCAGCCCATTCATGTTGATGAACTTTATCCTCTGCTGTTCGGCATCAAACAGCATGGGAGGAATCACAGCTAACTGACGCATCTGCTTCTCAGAGTTCTGCAGCAAGAAAGAGACAAACATGAAATGGAAAGAGAGAGAAAAAAAAGAGTGATGCTAAAAGAATGGCAGAGGTGGTCAGCAAATATGCCACTGAATCTTGTTTCTGTGTAGAAGTCCATCAGCCATAAAACCAAATTGGTTGTGCCTCAGACCTTGATATGTGAAGGCACTTTGGTATTTGTGCACATTTTACACTGAAGAATACGCTGTCTGTTTTACAGTTTTTGTTTCTTAGAATTTAAAAGTATCATTAAGGCTCAACATATGTGATCAATGCTCATCAAGGCTGCATCTGCTTGAATGAAAACAGAAAAACAGTTACATTGTGATTAAAAACTGAATAAACGGTTTTATAATGTAACTTTTTAATAGTGTATTGTGTGTCTTAATGTATGGAGGACCGGGACTGCCGGTTAAAAATAAAAGTAAGAATTTAATAACTGAAGCATAAAAAAGTGTTTAAATAAATCACAATTTAAATGAACAAATATTGGACAAATAAATAGACATATTTAAATGTGTTCAATTAAACTGTGTTTTTAAAAGTCATTTAATAAAGCAATAAAACAACGCAATTATAAATAGCTTCAGATGTATAAATAGTATTTTTTATAAATATAAATCACATTATATAGATTAATATATATATTATATATAGTTAATTTAAAATACACTTACAGTAAATGCACAATTTAAATGGCTTTTTAAAAAAGCATTTGGCAAATGCTTTTCTCTCTCTATTTGTCACTTGCTTTTCATTAGCATATTTATACACAGCTAGGCCTATAAATAATCTTTATTGGTGCAGTCAAATGAATTCTCGCGTTCAAAAAAAAGTTTGTAGACAATATTGTATTGAAAAATAAATTTTCCGTCCAAATGTTTTTCAGCCAGTTTCTTGAACTTTCTCCCCTTTTTGAGCAAAAACCTTAGAAAGTCTGCAAAAGCTGTTCGGCATTTCTTATTTTGGCCGATTTAAACAATTAAAAACAACATAAAAAAAGACTAATGTTCTGATAGTGGTTCCTATGTAAAAGAATGACTTCCTGCCCTACATTTGAAATTTGCGCATCATCAATGGAGTCATGTCAGGTAAACACTCTTTAGCAGCTAGTGAAAAATTAAATGTAGGATGTGAAAACGACATTTAAATTTAATAGGAATGGTTGGATCAGGATAAAAACTGTCCTTGATGGATAGTAGGTTAACAAAGAATGAATAAATAGCAGAAGCAGTTGGGTGAGGAATAACTCTAAACTCAACTCACTTTATTTCTATAGCACTTTCACAAATCACAATGGATTACCAAAGTGCTGTACATAAAATCAAATAGAAAAGCATGTAAAATATACATAAAACCAAAATACATAAACTCATATCACATGATTAAAAGCTAAAGAAAATAAGTGTGTTTTCAGTGACCTCTGAAAAGACTCAAAAGTTTGAGCTGTTCTTAAAGAGAGTGGGAGATCGTTCCAGAGTCTTGGAGCTGCTACCGAGAAAGCTCTATCACCGCGACATTTTAAGCGTGATCTAGGAACTTGCAAATAGAGACGATCCATAGAGCGAAGAGATCTCACAGGTTGGTGCATAATAATTAGCTCAAAGCAGGAGTGGACGGTAGCGGAATAGGGGTGCTTTCACACTAGAACTTTTGGTCTGCACCCGGGTTCGTTTGACGTCATAGTACGGTACGTTTAGCTAGTGTGAACGTGTCTTCTAAACTTGGGTGCCCACCCGTGAACCGTACCCGAGTCCGCCTGAACATGCGAACTCCAGTACAATTCCGTTCTGATGCAATCATACCAATCGTACCAATTCTGAATGCAATCGTACCAAATAACGGAAGTAAACCTCCAACTGTTCGTTCGTTCGTTCGTCTTGTGTGTGTCATGTTTCATACCCTGGTGACACGCGCGGGACTGAGCCAGGGCAAACACAGAGATACACAGTGATGTCTGGTTGTCTCCTCCAAAAACAGCTTCTGCAGACACTGTGTGATGTTCTGAATGTTTATAATATTTTTGCGGCAGATGCATGCGAGTCGCTTTCTGTTTGTCCAAAAGCAACAGTAAAAGCAGAATGACCGCAATGTGCGGAAGTCTTTCCAATTCGGCGCTTGCTTGCGTGACCGTCACCTACCAACGACCGTAAACAAAACAGCAGCTAGACGACGCAAGTGTAACAGGGTTCAGAAGGAAAAAGACAGTGTGAACACAAACCAACCGAGAAGGAGGCAAGGGGGGGACAATCGAACTTGGGTAGGGTCGAGGCTATTGAACCAAGTGTAAAACCCTCCATTTAACCTTAAAATTTCTTTAAAAGAGTCCCGTGCAGACCTCTACTACCAAGTGTTTATTAATAAACTGAATTACTGTTTTGACTGCAGATATTGAAGGTCTAACTGAAATGGTGAATTGCACTGAAAAGCAACATAGAAAACACTGAGAGTTCACTTAAGTTGCGCTCGTACCTCCTGCTCTGAGATGCCATCGATGATCTCAGAAACCTCATGTTCACTGCGGGCTGCCGAGGCCAGACCCCCACCACGCTGAGCCACTCTACTGCAGACAAATACACAAACAAAGATATAAACACACTTCTATAAAGCACAAGATTAAAATGAGCCATGCAAATGTCTGAACCAGAAAGAATCTGATGACTATTTTTGCTATTTCTGCTCAAAACTGTTTTAACAATTTGTAGATTTATACAAAATGACTTTGGGAGTATAGTAACTAAAACCTTACACCTGAAATTAAAAATATAGAACTTTTTATTTAAGGTTTACAATGCAAACCTAATTAGAACCACTTGTTAGGTAAGCAAAGCTACAGTAGGTCTTTTATATAATACATCTACTAAAAAAGACAGAAAATATTAACGTGTAAACTAAAATTGTGCATAAATCATCTAAAGATCTGCATTTCATTCAATCATATTACTGAAATTGTAATAAAAACTGAATAAATATACATTTACATATGCAAATAAATAGACTCAAAGTAGTTGAGCAAGACGGCGCACGACTACTCACTTCTGCATGCGCTCCTGCAGCTCTCTCTGTTTGCGGATCTCAGGAAACTGCTTTTCGTAGTACTCCCGCACTTTACTCTCTTTGGCTCTGCGTCGTGGGTTATTCTCGATTCGCTCAACTTTCTTCTCCCAGGCCTCCATTAGCTGGTCATAGCGCTGGCAGAACTTCTGTTCCTGAATACACCAGGCAAAATGCATAGTCTTTTAGTCAAAATTGGGGTACATTATCAGAGAGAAAAGATTAAAATTAACCAAATAACTAACAAGTTCCAGTGTGTTTCTTAACCACTACAATGACATGGGCACCTTGTGAATTAAGATAGTGTAAAAGGCGATATTAGAACTGATAGAAATGTGCCCATCATTCATGTTCAGTTGTTTAAACGTCATCACTTACCCACTGTTTGCGAGCATGATTTCTTCTTTTGAAATAGAGAATGAGCTTTTTCCTCATTGCCTGATTTCTGGAAGAGAGAAGAGATCAAAAGAAATTGATGCATCTTATCTATACTTGCTATACTTCTTTTTCGCCTAACAAATTATATGTAGGCTACAGGAGGCTTTTGTACTTCACTTGTGTTCCAGTACACCATTACAACAAGTGCACAATGCAGGCTCCGTGATTACGGTCATTACGTGCTAAATGAAACATCTATTTTTGTCCTACATATACGTGCAAGGCATCATTCAAAACTGTAAAGGGCTTACGTCAACTTGTTTATGACCTTTACTCTCCGTAAAGCACGTCACTCTACCTTTGTAAACAAAATAAATGCTTTATTTATCTATTGTTTTTCCTCTTCATGCACAGAACATCTGAAGCATCTCTTGTTATGATGCCATTTGGAGTTAATTTCAGTTTAAGCTTATTGTTTAACAATTAATGACTGGTCAAATATACAATGAAACTTTTTTTTTAAATGAAACAAACATTAAAAAATGTCGTCTGCTTTTGCATTTGACCTGATGCATCTACTGTACTACACACTCTCTTTTATTGTTTTTTAACATTTTGAGAGGAGTAAAATGTACATGTTTTCAACATCCAGATGCATTTAGAGTAGACTAGTCTAGTTTTGTCTGGAATGCTTCCCAAACTACCTCCTGAAGTGGTTCGAACAGTCAGATTTATCCTGTATCCATCTCGATAGCCTTTTAGAGGGTATTTACACCAGGTCTTTTCATGATCAGATGGCTATCCAATCAAAGAAAAAAAAATGCAACAAGTGACAGAGAAATTGTGGTCTGTATTTCTTTTTGCTTGTTTTACTGTTTACCAAGGGAAAATCATAAAGCCTAGATTTAAAAGAAACTAGGGCTGCAACAAGCAATCTATAATATAAAGAAATGACTGATGATTAATAACATGCAACTTTTCAATAGCCACATTGTATTTGACAAAGGAGTGGACAGAAAGTGAGCTGCTTTGGGAAAAGTGCACAAGTAAGTTGACCTAAGTATGAGAACACTTCATGTTAGGCACTTTAAACAAATGTGTGTGAAACATCCGAGATGTTTTCCTCAGCACACAATTTTCATTTCAGTTTGTCTCCTTTATATAATCAAGTCATAATTTTTTTAAAAAGATCTTAACACAGCAGACAAAAATGTTCACTATATACACTCACTGGCCACTTTATTAGGTACACCTTTCTAGTATTGGGTTGGACACCCTTTTTGCTTTCTCAACTGTGTTAATCCTTTGTGGCATACATTCAACATGGTACTGAAAATATTCCTCAGAGATTTTGGTCCATATTGACATGATAGCATCACGCAGTTGCTACAGATTTGTCCGTTGCACATCCATGATGTGAATCTCCAGTTCCACCAAATCCCAAAGTTGCTCTATTGGATTGAGCTCTGGTGACTGTGGAGGCCATTTAAATACAGTAAACTCATTGTCATGTTCAAGAAACCAGTCTAATATGATTCACGCTTTATGACATGGTGTGTTATCCTGCTGGAAGTTGTCATCTGAAGATGGGTACACTGTGGTCATAAATGGATGGACATGGTCAGCAACAATACTCAGGTAGCCTGTGCCGTTGACACAGTGCTCAGTTGGTACTAAAGGGCCCAAAGTGTGCCAAAATACCATTACACCAACACCACCACCCTGAACAGTTGATACAAGGCAGAATGGATTCTTGCTTTTGTGTTGTTGATGCCAAATTCTGACCCTACCATTCGAATGTGCAAAAGAAATCAAGACTCAGACCAGGCAATGTTTTTCAATCTTCTATTGTCCAATTTTAGTGAGTCTACACAAACTATAGCCTCAATTTCCTGTTCATAGCTGACAGGAGTGGCACCCAGCGTGATCTTCTGCTGCTGTATCCCATCTGCTTCAGGGTTCAACTTGTTGTGTGATCAGAAATGCTCTTCTGCTTACCTCAGTTGTAACGAGTGGTTATATGAATTACTGTTGCCTTTCTATCAGCTCAAACCATTCTCTGTAATACCTAGAGATGGTTGTGCGTAAAAATTCCAGTAGACATCAGCAAATTCTGAAATACTCAAATCAGCCCGCCTGGCACCAACAACCATGCCATGTTCAAGTCACTTAAATCCCTTCTTCCCCATTCTGATGCTTGGTTCGAACTACAGCAGATCGTCTTGATCATGTCTACATGTCTAAAAGCATTGAGCTGCTGCCATGTGATTGGTTGATTAAAAATTTGCATTAATGAGCAGTTGGTCAGGTGTACCTTATAAAATGGCCAGTGAACATTGTGTGAATAATATTTGAAATTTGGATTAAATACTTTTTTCCTTATAAATATACAATTGTAATGAATAATATTGGGGGTTTGACAGATTAATTAACTAAAGAAATTAACTCATCATAGCTAGTAGATCTATAAGACATTCTTATAAGAAAAGAAGTTACACTAAAAACAGCATTTTAATGATTTATAGAATTGGATGCTGTAAAATTGTAAAATTATTAGTAGTATAAAAACATTTTTTTAAGATTGTATCACATATGTAACAGTACATGTAACAGTATTTTTTTTATTTTATGATGAAATAAATTTAGATAAATGAAATGCAACCTTAAAAGACAAACATAATACAAACCCTAAACGCTTGAACTGTAACATCTGTGTTTGAGAGAAAGTTAACAAGTAATACAGGTCAGCTTAGTAATCAGCCTTAATTCTCTCACGCTGTACCGATTAATTCCTGGCCACTGACCTCTCACACTGGAGGGCACAAGCATTAATCTAGTCTCATCCTGCATTACGGAGTCCTACATGTCGGTGTGTGGGCGCATACACAAACTGTGGTCTTGGCACAAACTGTGTGTTTATGTCTACATAATTAGGGAAATCAGCCTGGGGTCAGATACCTCTCATACTGGCATCATAAGCACTGAATGAGAAGCATTACTGTTGCATGTATTCATGTGAGTGAGCTAAAGTGTGTATGTGCAGAGGTAGTGCTGCATTACACAGCAGATGGCAGCAGGATTAGCTTCCGTGCAAGAGACACTGAAATGCCCATGATCTACCCACATATCACCTCTTGCACACATACTTCCCACTGATGCTACTTGGGTTGATAAAAGACTGACTAAAAACTTTAAAGACAAGCTTAAATAGGCCATATTTTTCTCTCTGTTTCTGCCAAATTTGTCTGCTTGACTGAAATAAGACCAATGAGAAAGAATGGAGGTAGGGGATTTGTTGCATCACAATAAACGATAACATTTTATGATTTTGTGAGTTGTGCAATCAAAAACACAAAATTTTGCATTAAAGAAGATTCAACAGGGACTAAACGAATGAACAAGCAGCTAAAGAAAAGAAGTGTAACTGAATAAGTATTTGTCGTGAAAATGAGTAGGACTTTTGACCCGTTTCCACTAAGTGGTACGGTATGGGTCAGTACGGGTCACCTTTATCAGACTTGCGTTTTCACTGCCAAAAGGCTATCAATGGAGGGCGTGGTATATGACAAAGTTTAGTCGATGTCATTTTCACTCAAGGAAATGTCAAGGTAAAGCTGCATGGGTCGTTCACATATCATATGAGAAGCACTTCTCACAAAACAGAAGCTTTATACACAAACACTTGTTTATACGGTAAAGATCCATTAACTAACCTTTCTATAAACATGATGTGCTTATAACTGCAAATCAATGATAATAACGAAATAGCCTACTGTAACGTCTGCAATTATACAAAATAAATTAATAAATGTAACATACTGTATATGAACACATACAGACCCTTACGGTCACTGATATGTTAACATTTTACAAAAACTGCACACAGCATACATTTAGTCCTTATTTGGGTTCAAAAACAACACGCAACAAAGCCTACAGTCAGTGCAAACCTCTGATCTGTGTCTTTGATCTTCACCAGCACACGTAACCTCTGTTAGAAAGTAATTCTGTCTTTCCGAAATTAAAATAGTCCAAAAGCTAATGCTAATAGTTAAACACAGCAGTTTGTTCATGTTTTAGGTTGCTGAAAGAATCATTTGCTTATTTGTTTTTTCACGCTTCTCTCGCGTTTGTCCATTTTAGATAGATGTCAGAAGCACTTCAATAATCATGCACATGTTATTATCATGAGCAAGAAGTTCTCTATTTCAAATATAGATGTGCACGCTCTCTCTCTCTCTCTCTCTCTTTCTCTCTCTCTCTCTTGATAGAGAGAGAGAGAGAGAGAGAGAGAGAGAGAGAAAGAGAGAGTGAGAGAGAGAGAGAGAGAGAGAGAGAGAGAGAGAGAGAGAGAGAGAGAGAGAGAGAGAGAGAGAGTGAGAGAGAGAGAGAGAGAGAGAGAGAGAGGGAGAGGGAGAAAGTGAATCGGCTCGCGCTTTAGACGCCCTTGTAAACAGCAATGGGGCACAGGATAGATTCTGCTCTTCTTCTTGGCTTTGTGGCTGTTTATCAAGACGACAACAAGGTTTGTTTGAGCTCAAGTCGACCATGGGTGTATTGTCTCCCATGCTGTGTATTTAAAAATGGCGCTTCCTTTGTTGTCATTCTCCTGGCTTGAGCACGATCTAGTGACGTATCTCTGTAAACCAATGGCAATCATCTGCGCACCTTGCTCCACTTTTTGGTACCCTTTTGTTGTGCTAGGTAACCTTTCGAAAGGGTACCCAAAACTTGGTATAATACGGTTCGGTTTTTAGTACCTTTTCACAGTGGAAACAGCCTTAAAAGCTTACCGAACCGAACCGTACCACTCAGTGGAAACGAGTCATTTATGGTCTTTCAATTCAGACACAGATTTTGTTTTACTTTCAATTAGAAATCAAGTCATTTTAAAATTGTTTATTTTATCTGATTACTTTGAACAAAACAATTTCTTCCTTTTTACTTAGTTTACCTAGTGCCAGTGATGTTTTGTACTAATGCATGTCTAAATAAATGTCTCATGAAAACAAGAAATGGAAGATCTTATGTGCATTACTTTGTATTAACACACAACATGCAGAGAAACTATTATATAATCAGACTTAAGAGTAACAAAAAGATAACTAAAAAATGGCTTAAGCACAAGGCCAGACAGAATCTGCAGACTGTTTTTGCCATTTCTGCACTGAAGTGTGTAAAAAAAAAACTTTATATTTTATATAAATTATTAAAAAAAAATTTCAATTCCAGGCCAAGTGCATCTAGTGCAGTCTGCATAAATCTGCAAAATTGTTATATATATATATATATATATATATATATATATATATATATATATATATATATATATATATATATATATATATATATATATATATATATATATATAACAATTTTGCAGATTTATGCAGACTGCACTAGATGCACTTGGCCTGGAATTGAAAAATTTTTTTGTAATATTATGTATTACTTTATTAAGTAATATAAAGTGATTTTGTACAAAAAAACATTTAACTCAATAGTTAACTATACTGACTTAAAAACATACACAAGCTAATAAAATCACTACAGTTCACTGAAAGTAAATTTTATTAACAGTGAACGAATAGAGAGGTGTCATGTTTCCAGCATTGTCATGAAAGCACAGTAGCGCTATTCAGTGTTATTATCGGCAGCTGGAAATTCAGTGCATTCCTACTTTTTATTTGTGTTTTCTATAAAACCCAATCGAGTTTGAGCTGCTTGCTAATTGCAACCTTCAACATTACAGTAATGTGCAAGAAATATATCTCCTTATGTTCATGGCAGAGTTTACAGTATTAGCTGGGGTAGATATCTTAAATCTTTAAGACCGTTGTAATTATCATTTATTTTACTTGATGACAGTCGCAAATGTTTTTTTAAAGTACAATATTGAAATCATACTAAATCAAGACTATAAAGCCATAATTTTGATGTACCAATACAACCCTACTAAATAAAAACAGTAGAAAATGAACTTCCCCAGTGCTGTTTTCTATATTAAATTATATTAAATTATATTATATTATATTATATTATATTATATTATATTATATTATATTATATTATATTATATTATATCATATTGATTATAGGTGTGTGTGCCCAATTCAAGCTCTCCATCCTTCAATAAATACAAACCCTCCTCTAAACTGAGCAGACAAACAAGATGTAAGTTGATGATGATTTAAAAAAAAGAGTAAAAGGTGCACTCACATTTTGATGTTCTCATGGTACTGCTTGGTATCAGATGGCTGGTTGTACAAAGGCTGTAGGGGAGACAGATGAAAGCAGTAGAGTTCAGTTTCTCTCTCTCACTCACACATGCTGTACATACACACACTGCATTCTCATCAAGGCAGCCCGGCTCTGGGAGAACTTCTCTTTTCCTACTGTCCCATTTTTCAGCCAAGCCCAGAACCGAGAAAAGGGTGTCCTCTCTAACACCACAAACCAAAAACCTTCTGTTATCACCATCACGGACTCGTTTGAGATGTCAAGCGAAGGATTTTTCCTCGGGGAAAGCAGGGCATGTGGCAGTGTGTCTTTCCTCTGTAACAGGACGCTGTGATGTGAAAGGCTGATGTATCAACTCTGTTATCAAGACAATGACCATGTTTACATGGACATCAGGAATCAAATGATTTGCCTTAATCTGAATAAGGCAAAAATATGATTAAGGTGTTTACATGAGTTGCTTATTAAATGGTCCAGTCATGATCCTATTTGACATGTTTTAGCACATTATTCGATTAATGTCATTGCTTTATCACGATATCCACATTTCCTCTGGAGTTTCACGTAATTTCGGGTGTTTCACTTTAATTTTGTTGACTTAAACTGCAGTTTGGCACTTTCACTTTCATTCAGGAACATTTCATGCATGTCCCCCGTGACAAACACGATATTGGATGCGAGTACGAACTGCTGGAAGAGTGTTGTTTCAATGAAATTTGATACCGCATGTCGTATGGGGAAAAAAAAAAACTCTACGTTTCGTGATCTGTGTGTCTGTGGTCCTTCACTGACTCTGTTGGTGATGAGAACAGTGTCAAACAGTTGTGTGTATGAAATATCTTGTTGCAAAATGCGGCGAAAATCCTACACAATAGTAATAGTTTGATTCAAGTGTTTACATGTCTATACTGCACATTAATAATGCGACTAAAACCAGCATTCGCCACATGTTTTAATCTGATTTCTGTTTAGTTCAATTATGACCTTAATTGAATTAAATAAATTGAAAAAAAAATAATAAAAAAATTATGTTTACATGGTAGACTCATCATTGTACATTATTATAATAACGCATTGTCATGTAGTGTCTTAATTGTTAAAATTTAGTTTTAGTTGTATAAAAATTGAATTATTGGTGTCCATGTAAATGTACTCTATGATCACTACCTGTTTGGCCTCTAACAGGATTGAAAAAAATGATCATTTTGATAATCAATGAATCAAACAATTATTTGAACAATTCAATAATCATTCGTTGATTATGTCAATGACTACAAAACAGGTTTTGAATGATTATTCAGTTTTTGCAACAAGTTAAAACACTGAGTTACACACATTCTAAAAATAAAAAAAATCACTTAGTTGGTTTAATGAACTTTGAACCGACTGAACTTCATCTCAAATCACACAAATAATCTCATTCTTTAACTTTTTTTTATTTTTTTTAGGTGAAAAAGTAGCTCATAAGTAATTGATATGATGTCAGTCTTCCTAACATCTCCTTTTTTAAAGAAAATAAAGGCAAGGCATAAGACTCCTATCAGTGTCCCCTCTTATCATCACTTTCCTCTCCTTTAACAGCTAATGGTGTTACAATAATCTCCTGAGGTCTGACGAGCTTGCAATACTTTGAGAACAATACTGTAAGTATATTGTTCTTGTTATCATAACTATTATTATTATTGCTGTTACAGTCTAATAAAAAGATTTAACGCTAGTTAGCGAAAGCTTAAGAACATTAACAACTTGATCAGCTCGAATGTCACCCGAATCCACTGCTCAAAATCAGCCACCCGCACCTATTATTTTCTCTGATACAGATATCCACAGCAGATTGTCACATTACTCGATGTGGACTGTTCATTTTTAACAGCAGATTAAGTAACGTTAAAGGGATAGTTCACCTAAAAATGTATATTTATACACAATTACTCACCCTAAAATGGTTCCAAATACTTTTGAGTTATTATTCAAACCTGTAAACAATACTAGTCAATGGCTTAAGTTTTCCAGCTTTCTTCAAAATATCTTATTTTGTATTTAACAGAAAAAAGAAAGCCAAACAGGTTTGGAATAAGTGAAGGGTGAGAAAATTATGACAATTTGTATTTTTGGGTGAACTACCCCTTTAAATGATAGGTCTCAAACTGGATTCCTCGAGGGCTGCAGCTCTGCAATTTTTCTCCAACCCTAATCAAACACATCTGACCAACTAATCAAGGTGTTCAAGACTACTAGAGCCTATAAAGCAGATGTGAGTTGGAGGTGGTTAAACCTAAACTAAGCAGAGCTGCGGCCCTCCAGGAATTAAGATTGATACCACTGCTTTAAAGAGTGTATGTTGCTGTCATTGTAACACACAAATTAAAGCCTATTTTCAACCCAAGCACTGAATTTAACCACTTCACTATGCCAGCACACTGCTTTTCTTTCCCTCTTTATTTGTTTTTAATTCTCTCTTTTTATTTTCTCTCTGATCAATTTCGCATTAGAGTCAGAGTCTGCATGTTAGTGTCTATCTGCCTGGTTTAAAAAAAAAAATAAGAAGAATTGAAAACACTTTTTTGTAGACTGTAGCAATGTTTACAAAATGTATGACCTTATCCATTCGCAACTAATAAAAATGTCCTTTTTGATTCCTTCACCTGGCCAACGAGCATATATAACTGAGATCCTTGCATCACTAGCTTGGACCACATGCAGATTAGGCTTGAGTGGTATCCAAGTTTTGATGCCATCAAACCTCAGTTTTTTACCTCGATATACGGTATTACCATGCATAATAAACAATTATGATGTAAGACTCAGACAGTTTCATCGAACTGTTGGCTTGTGCCTAAACCATTTAGAAACCGAATACGGTATATGCAACCTCAGGTTTGGTTTGAGGCAGGGGCGCTCAAACTTGGTCCTGGAGGGCCGGTGTCCTGCCAAGATTAACTCCAACCCCAATCAGACACAGCTGGACTAGCTAATCAAGCTCTTACTAGGCTTACTAGAAACATCCTTGCACGTGTGTTGAGGCAAGTTGAAGCTAAAATCTGCAGGACACCGGCCCTCCAGAACTGAGTTTGGACACCCCTGGTTTAAGGAATTTCATCTCTCACGGTCACCTTTTTGCTGCACAACTTGCGAATTGCCTCTTCCGTATTTACCGCCTCTCCATTCTCGTTCGGTTGAAACCCGAAATACTGCCAAACTGCAGAAGTTTTTTTCTTTTTCTAGACCAAGTCACTTGGTGCACGACTCGCCATCTTTCCCCACCTTTCCCTTTCTCCTCCACACTGTCCTGTGATGCCGTTTTTAGGTATTAAAGGGCACCTAGTTTACCCCTTATTTAAGATTGAATATTAATATTATGGTTTTTCTGAGTTTGCCAGTTTTGGTTCAGTTCAAAACACACATCTTTTTTTTTTTATTATAATGTAGTAAAAAGTGTCCTTTTGGGGGCGTGTTCACAGGTCGTTGCTTTTATGGGCGCGTTGCTTCACATGAAAATGAGTTTTGACTTCCCGCCCAACTTAACAAGTTAGTGGGGCCAAGAGCTCTCCCCTTTTGTATGGCAGCAGACAGAGAGAAGCAACATGAGTGAGAGTACCAGCATTCAGCCGTACATGTATGACCCGCACACATATTAAGCAAAGACTACAAAATCGTTTGTGTCTTTGTATAGTTTACAGCCAACTGTGTGCTAGTTTAAAGTTCCAAGCTTGCACACCGAGACTAATAACCATGCACACTGAATTAACTTTGACTTTAACTTTTGATCCGTGACACAGCCTACCAGACGTGCATATTCGCATGTTTTTTAAAATGAAACTTTTCAGATGCCGTTCTGTGGCGCGGCAGAAATATGAACAGTATCCCGAGTTGTGGCCGGGCACCGCGGACAGCCGCCGACTTGTGGTGCCGGTGTTTGTACCAGAGTAGTGCTTCAGGTGAGCGACCTGCTTAAGGCAAGTTTGTTATTTCCACTTGAGGGACGCGCACATAAGGCAACGCATTAAGATGACAGGGAGCTTCTGTGACCGCGGGAAATGCAAACAGCTGAAGTTTAAGGAAGACGCAATGAAAAGTACACGTTTGCAAACCCACCTAAAGTTACAAACAATGGCGCAGATGAGAGCGATTATGTGGTGAATGTTGATCTTGTGTTGAGCCCAATGAGCCTTGCATCTAAATACAGAGCAAGGGTGTTTCTTTGGTGACATCGCTTTGAATCACACACTGAAAATTGCAAATGTGAAACAACAAACAGGATTTGGTGATGCGCGCCTGTCAATCAATATTGGTGGGCGGGGGGACAGCGCTCCTACATCAAGTTGTGGTTGATCTCAAAGCCCCTCCAAATGGTCCATTGAATTTATGTTGTTAAATTGAATAAAATAAAAAAGGACTGGGTGTGTTTATATCACCCCAATATGACGGTCTACACACTATACCTACACATATGTCTGTCCAAACAGCTTGAAAAGTAGAATTATATTCAATATATAAACCTTGTTTCCTATATATGACAGTATAACGGTTTTTAAACTGATACCCTTGCTATTTTTAGATCCCACGGTATACCATATTACCGCCCAAGCCTAATGCTGATTGTGCACCATGAAAAGCAAGTTTCACCTCGGATCCATTGCAAACTACAGCATTCTCAGTTTTAGGTTTTGTAAAACTTTCCCACAGATACTAATTCAGAATCGCTTGCACTCAGTCATCATAACTAGTGCTGTTTGTTTCTACTTCATTAGCATTCAGGAAGGCTGAATTACACTAGCGCCACAGTGCTGTAGTGGTCAAATGTGATATTGCTTGCCCTTGCATGTGATCAAATGACTATTCAAGAACATTTGTCAACAAATTTCTATTGTGGATTTTGTTATTTAAAAATGTTGACTAATTGCTTGAGCTAAGCTAATGGATGCTGAGCGCTGTGGCAAACTCATCTGCAGGAGGTCAACAGCCATGTTGTAAACAAACAGGCAGCAGTGCATGTAGTCACACACAGACTTACAGGCTGAAGGAGCTCCTATTTCACACTGTGGAGGTCATGTTACTGTAGCTATTCATACACATCAAGTGACTTTTTAATATCACATTAAACTTAATGTAATGCAAATCATTTAGAAATCAGCTCAATGATTTTAGATAATGTTATGATGGCATAAAATGAAGACAAACTGATTCAAATGACATTGTGTGAATACTGAAAACTGTCATACAATTCATATTTACTCAATCAGCACCAGCTAACGCCATAAGCTCTTTCTAATAGAAAACACTGAAGCCAAAGGAAGACAGTTGATGTGTGAAAGCAGCAGAAATAAGGAGACAAATGTGGACTCACCAGCTCTACTCGGGGTCCGAGTCCCTCCAGGATCCGGTGAGCTTCCTCTGCCTTTTTCTGTTCAAAACACATACACAGCGCACATGTCAGCAGCACATCACCACAGCAACACACCTCACACTCTCTCCAGCGCACACACATAAACAAGCCAGTGTATAAGGGATGTACTATTAATAGAGCTCTCAACAGAAGACACTCGCTGCCCTGTGCCATCTACCTCTCTCTCCCTTCTCTCTTTGTGTGTGTGTGCATGTGTGTGTGTGTGTGTGTGAGAGAGAGAGAGATGGCTGGGGAGGTAATCCAATTAGATGCAATAAAGAAAGCTGAATCTATTACATTCTGTGCTGTCCTGCTCAAATTTGGAGAGAGATGGAAAAAAAAAAGCAAGAGCAAAAAAAAAAGATCTAATAAGGATTTTAGAGACAGAACAGCAGATTGCTGCCAGGTATGTGTGACTTGTGTGTCTTTCTCAGAAACATGTAAAGCCATAAAAACTACATGTCCATTCTCTACTGCAAACAAAGGGGGAGAACTTGAATGGTCACATACAGGTACTAATGAACTCACGATAAAAATTACAAGGTGATTTTATTTCATTATTTGAGATTGGATTAATGGAGCACATTCTACTAGCCGCTCCAGCTTCTTCCATTTGTCTGCAAATATAGTGTGTGCAATGTGCTATTTCATATGTACTTTAAATTTATTAATTATTATTTATTAAAGTTCAATAACTTAAATTAATCTAAATTAGAATGATGAAATAAAAATATTACTACTAACAATTAATTTCAGAGTAAATAATAAAAAGAATAATTATTATGGAAATTTGACAAAATGGATTAAATCATATTAATTTAACTGAGTGCATCATTTAATTTGCTTAATAATTCAATTAATAATTGTAAACATCCTTAAATTATTCCATTTAAAAGATTAAATTCTAATTGATTAAGGGCAATTATTTTACAATTACTAATATTCTAACATAATATAAACTTATTTCATATTGGAAAACTCTGTGAAATACATTCCACACTTCCACAAACCCCATTCACCAGTTCACTCACTTTAAAACTATTCACAGGGTGTATTTAGCTACATGAATACTACATGTCATGGTTTTATCTTCACATCCTTATTGTGAGTTCTGCGAACTACAGTGTCCAGATACCTTTTTGCATATGATGTGGGAATGTCCGGCGATGCAAAAACTTTGAGATTTAGTGCAGGACATTTTATTCAAAGTTGCAAAAACTAGTTTTCCCAAAGCTCCTGTACTGCTATTATTGAATGGTAACTCTGAATTTACCTTAAATGCAAAGGTTCGTAAATTTTGGTTAGCCGTTAAGCACTGGTTACAATCACTATTGGAAGAACGATATCTGGAACTGTCATCAGCACTGATCAACCATGCTAAACTGAACATCCTTGATATCATTAACACATTTGGGAACTTTAGCGGTTGATGATGATGTCACGCAAGGATCGCTGAAGAACACATATTGAGAAACAGCCTGTGTCTCCTTAACCAAACACACTTGATTCAGATCATCAGCTCATTAGCAGAGACTTAAAGACCTGTAAGGGTTGTAAGGTGACATCCAAAACATGCAGTGTTGGTGGTCCTCCGGGACCGTGGCTGAGAAACTCTCAGGACAAGCTTCCTACCATTTTTAAAGATTAGCCACTATATTGATTATTCCAGTACAAATTTTAACCAGTCATAACACCGGTTATTTACATATAAACATACTGCAGGCAAAACAGCTTATTATTTTCCCCATAAGAGAATCTAATATCATTAATTGGTCACACTGTTTTATTTTATTACATAACACAATAAGCGCTCTTTTAATCTACCATTTTACTGCTCTAATTCTGTTTATGTACATGTTTTGTTATTTTTATCCATTAGCCTTATTATTATTACGTGTCTTCTTGCATTTATGTGTGTGTTGAAAGCTTCATAACCAAAAGAATCAAATGATTTGTGTGTCCAAGAACACACTGCAATACAACTGTGACTCTTGAAAGGAAAGCAGCAAACAGCTACTACAACTGAACATGCCAACTTTAATAAGACAATTTCCTCTCCCACAGTGAATCGGCATGATACTTTCACTTCAGCGAGCTGGCTTCTCTATTCCGTCCCATAGATTGCAGAGAGCATCGAGCACTTCCTGGAAGAGTGCAGGAAGGTGTGAGTGCTGTTTGGCAGTATCGCAGCACGAGAGGCCTTAATGGATTAAGAGATGGAGGGTGTGATTAAAAGATCACAGCAGGATGGGAGCCAGAACCACCTGACTGAGGAAAACAGCACAGAGACCTGGATACACTTGAGGTCGGATACAGTAAAAGGCATATCAAATTATGAAGGAGATGCATGATGCTTTCCCAAGAGTACGTTAAAAAGAAACTGTGATAAAATGCAGGCCAAGATGCATTCAAAAAGCATAGCAAATAATCGCATGCAAATGAGATGTGACCCTTGAAGTGTTCACAAAAACTAAAATAAACTAGCATATATAATATAACAATAATCTTACATTTATAAAGTGCTATTCTGGACACTCAAAACACTTTACACATTGGGGGGAATCTCCTCATTCACCACCAATGTGCAGCATCCACCTGGATGACGTGACTGCAGCCATATAGTGCAAGACTGCACACAACACACCAGCTGATTGGCTGAGAGAAGACAGAGTGATGAAGCCAATTATCAAATGGGGAGGGTTAGGAGGTCATGATGGACAGAGGCCAGAGGGCAAATTTGGCCAGGATGCTGGGGTAAACCCCTGCTCTTTTTCGCAGGACATCTTGGGATTTTTAACATCCACAGAGAGTTATATCCTCAGTTTAACGTTTCATCCAAAAGACGGCAATGACTGAGCAGTATAGAGTCCCCATCAATATACTGGGGCATTAGGACCCACACAGACCGCAGGTTGAGCACACCCGGCTGGTCTCACTAACATCACTTCCGACAGCAACCTAGCTTTCCCATGTGGTCTCCCATCCAGGTACTGACCGGACACAGCCCTGCTTAGCTGCAGTGGGCGACCATGTGAGAGTTGCAGAGAGCTAGCTGCAGCATATTTCTCTCTCTCACTCTCTCTCAGACAAACACACACACATTTGTATTTTTTCTATTGACTTCCATAGTTTTTATACTGTGCAAACTGTATTTACCAACCCTCACAGGAAACTGTGTGCACTTATATATTCTGAATATGATCCTTATGTATGATTTATAAGGTTTTCAGAGTACACATCTCACAAATTTCCCATTTAAATGAATATTTTTTTATAGGATGCTTTACAATATTATATCTGTGCATATACGCTACATTAGATTAGTCAGAAAACAAAATAACTTTTGATTAACAGTTCAAACATTAGTAGTCCAAATGTATATATTAGGGAAAAATGCCAAATAAAAAGCAAAAATCAAGAGAAACAAAAAATAGATTTAAATCTTTGTAGTTTGTAATAGATTTTTTTTTTTCGCAATATTTCACATTAATTGTAATATATTATCTTTTTATTGTCCTCTATATGCTACCTTTGAATGTGATGTTTTAAACACCATATTGCTTTTCGGTTCCTCTTATCTGATTGGATGTTGTGAGCACGTTATTTCTTCTGTAATCTGGCAACAACCAGTACAGTGAAGAGACGGCAGCATGGTGGCAACATCAAATTATGAGGCTAAAAGAAAATGTATGTTTCTAACATCTTGAAAGCAGAAAATTACATGGGTACAACATGACGAAAAAAATGAAGTGATCTTTTGTACTGTTTGCCGTCAGTTTGGCAGATCAGCCACCTTTTGAATTGCAATAAAATACCTGCACATGTTCCATACTGCTATTTCTGTTTGCATAACACTTTGAATTTTGCTTATTATACATTTACTAGCATTTTTTTTTATATTTACATTCTAGACTCACAGACGTTATTTTTGACACATTATTTAAAACATGTGGCAAAGACATAGCTTTTAACTTTTCTTTTTTTGGTGGGGCCAGTGAAAATATTCGAAGGAAAAGTAATAATCTGAACCACTGGCCAAATCCGGCCAGTAGAAAAAATCCTTAGGGTTGAAGCCCAAGATTGTTTACTAAAAATATTATCAAATATTATTTATACAATGGTGATGACACATTACTTTATGCTTGATAGTTCAATTTCTGTACATTGAATACAGTTACACTCTCCAAAAAAACGATTTATATGTGCTTGTCATTTATTATATTCTATGCAAATGCACTGCATTGAGAAAAAAAAATGATCCCAGTTGATCGAAATAAATAAAATGTTTTTTTAAACAGAGCTGTTTAAATCATCTGATGAAATTATATTCATATCGCAGCATATCAAAATATCAATGTCAGATTTTTCCAATATCCCATCTCATTTATGCTGAAAACTAATATATAAAGACATGCTCTCAGTTTCAGACAGTATGCTTAATCTAATCTTTCCCCACTAGAGGGACCACAAGCACCATAGACACATTACTGATAAATACCAATATACCAAATCTACTCTCTTTGGCTTATACACACTCTACTGTATTTCAGTATGCAAGCTTAATTTGTAGTATACCCCAAATAATAGAGCTTTTAAAAAACAAAAGTACTCCATCCGAGTCATTTTACTGTGTATTATTATTTTTTATACTTATTTTTTTGTAATTGACCTATTTGCTGTAATGTACTAATAACAACTGCTAAGTAATAATGTTTACCCTTCAGAGAGAGGCTAATGCTTTCAGTATGCAACAGAGTGTATATATGTGATTTATTCCAATTGCAAAAAAGTCTTTACAAATAAAGAAGCAGGTAACTTTGCCATAAAAAGCAACATGTTCAGTACCTTCAGTATCTAAAAATTACGAAAAAAGCCGTTGAATGTGATTTCGATAATCTGCAGTGCTGTGATTCAGCACAATGGACTGTGTGTGTCTCTGTGAGTCATATGGTGAAGGTGGGCTGAGTTCACCGTCAATCAACTGCAGCACCTCATCATACACTTTACAGCTCATTTCTCTCATTAAGATCTGCCACAGCTGTTTGACTTACCTGCTTCTTTTCTGATGTAACTCCTCTGAACTGCACAATTTTGTGTTTAATACTTTTGTTAGGGTGGTGGTGGGTTGAATGTGTGTACTAGCAAACGAGTTTAAGAGATCGTTTTTGGGATTTTACAATACTAATCAAATTGTTTCTAATGGTTATGAAAGTCTGTAATAATCCAAAAATATTTGCTTTAAATTTTAGTTGTATTCTTATTTATTTTTTTAAATATAACAGTATAATAGCAGAAAATAATACAACCCCTGGCAAAAAGTAAAAAGTAACATCTCTTAAAGGTGTTCATTCAAATGCTTGTGTAGAAAAAAAAAACACATACATGACACAAAACTATTTCCATTCAACAATACAACCTTCTGACTGTAGAAAATACTATTTAAAAAGAAAAGAAAGAACACTTTAGTCCATTGCAACTGATTTCACAGATCAAGCTGAGGAAAAAGATGGAATCACACAAATCTGAGGAAAACTATATGGAATGACCGAATAAAAACACCAGTAGGACTTTGTTGCACCACCTCTGGCTTTTAAGAACAGCTTGAATTATCTGAGGCATGGAATTAAAGTATACTTCATCAATCTGACTTACTGCAATTGTCAGATCAGCTTTGCAGGTTGGAGCCTTGTCATGGACCACTGTCTTTAATTTCCACCACAGATTTTCAATTGGATTGAGGTTTGGAATATTTGCAGGCCATTCCATTAACATTATATCAATATGTACGTAGGAAAGTTTTCACATATTTTTCCCTATGGCACAATGCATTATCATCCTGCAAAATGATGTCATCATCACCAAACATCCTTGAATGGAATTGATGGAATAAGTGTCCAAAATCTCAATATAGACAATATAGCATTTATAAAGGATGTAATAACTGTCATCTCTAACATACCTTTACAATAATGATTGTGGAAATTCGCATGCTTCCTTCAAGCAATTGTCTTTATAAACTTTATTGGAACAACACCAAACAAACAAAAGCTCCAGCATCATCACCCTGCCTAATACAGTTTTGTGATTCATCAATAAACATTACTCATCCAGTCATCCACAGTCCAAGATTGTCTTTCGTTAGCCCACTGAAACCTTGTTCATTTCGGTTTAGATGTTAATGATGGTTTTTGTTTGGCTTTTCTGTATGTAAATCCCATTTCTTTTAGGTGATTTCTTAAAGTCCGGTCACAGACAATGACTCCACATTCTGCCCATTTGTTCCTCAATTGCTTTGCTGTGCATTTTCTGTTTTGAAGGCATTTTGCTTTAAGCTTTCTGTCCTGACACTTTGGGCATACTCACACTTTGCTAACTAGTGCCCAGGTGTGTTTAACGGTTCATTTGACAAGTGTGAGTGCTCTGAATCGGGCTCAGGCGTTTTTCAGTTAATCGGCCCTGGCCCGGTTGGAAGAGGCATGCCAGAGCACGGTTCAGTTGGGCTTTGGCGTGGTAAGTTTTGGACTGTTTCATGTGGATTTATTAATTATTCTTACAGTTGAATGAACACGAACTGTCCTAGCTTATTAAAGACGCAAACGCCTCACTGCACGACAGCTGCACCTTTAGTAAACCTCCTAATACCTGCAGCGCAAGGGGTTTTATGTTAATTTATGAACGGCAAAAGTGGTGGATCTCTTCAGCAAAATATTTGACTACGCGTCACTGCATCCCAAACGACTAAAAATAAAATACAAAATATAACTAAAGCAATCTCTACTGTGCTGAGCGAGAGCACACACAGGCCTGATTGGTGGATTGCTGCACTTATGGTTGTCCTTCTGTAAGGTTCACTTCTCTCCACAGAAGATCGCTGGAACTCAGACAGAGTGACCATCAGGTTATTGATGACCTCCCTGACTAAGGCCCTTCTCCCCCTATCACTCAGCTTATATGGAGAGCTCTAGGAAGAGTCCTGGTGGTTCCAAACATCTTCCAAACAATGTACCTGAGCTCAATTTAGAGCTTCACGGCAAAGGCTGCGAATACTTATGTACATGTGACTTTTCAGGGGTTTTTTTTAATACATTTTGAACAATTTAAAAATATATATTTTTTCACATTGTCATTATGGGGTATTGTGTGAAGAATTTTGAGGAAATAAATTAATTTAATCCATTTTGGATTACGGCTGTAACATTAAAAAATGTGGAACAACGAAGCGCTATGAATACTTTTCAGATGCACTGTAAGTGTTTGTTTGTTTTTCTACACAATTAAACATTTGAATAAACATCTCCAAGGGTGGTGATTCTATACTTTTTGTTTTCCAGGGGTTGTATTCATCATAGTAGAAGAAGTAAAACAGCATTTAAAAGAGTAAAAAAATTTTTTAAAAACTAATTATAACAAATGTATGTATAAAATGCGACAAGTTTTTTTCATCTCACCCTGTTTTCATCATAGATGATCTGGACAAGGCTGCGGTGCTTGGCTTCACTGGGTGGAGGTGAGATGGTGCGCTCAGGCTCCTGAGGTTTCGCCGCCTCTTCCTCCAGCTGTTGCTAAAATAAAAATACAAAGAAAACCGTAAATCCACAGTGAGGACCAAAATAACAATGAAATAAAAAAATAAACAAGAAAAAAACTGAATTCTTATTCATACTTATAAACAAGACTAATGCAATTCCACAAAAATAAGCAGTCAGAGAGCCAAGGATATGGAGAGCTAATATTAAGGCCATCGCCACATCAGACGCACTGCTAATGCCACACAAGCTCTCTGACTGGCCGTAGAGCACTTTATAGAAACAATTTAACAGTCAAAGATTAATGATCAACAAGTCTTTGACAGCTTATACACAAACGCACACATAAACGCAGAGTGGCTCCAGCAAAATCCTGCAAGGGGCCTCCTATTCGCAGAAAACAAGCTCTAACTCATATGGATCAGCTCTAAAGCAGGATCAGGACGCTGTGTGTGTGCAGAGTTAAAGAAAATAAACGAGCCGTCCCGCCGCCCTCGCAGACAGACAAACACGCGGTAATCTGATATTCTCACTTCGTCTCTCCATCACTCCCTCGCTTTACGTTCAGGTTTACCGCAGCATTTAATTGCCCCAGATGTTTTAATGCTTGGAGGAAACCTGAGGGGAGAGGAGAGAGGGAGAAGAGCGGGGTCCGTTAGCGCATTGAAAAGGGACGCCAAATCTTTCAGAGGGAAACGCTATGGGGTTGAGGGGCAGATGAGGAGAGGTTCATTTTTCTCACTAGCGTGACTGTACTTATACAACTGCTCAGACTTCAAGCCGTTTCACTCCCTCTCCAATCCTCCATCACCCCCACAATGGAGCGCAGGTGGCTTCCATTTATTGAGCAGCGCTCTGGACACGGTCCAAAACCTCAAGAGAATGAGGGAGTCTGTTTTACAAGACGACGGGGTCTGCTTATAGGTTTGCTGCAATGGCCCTGATAAGCATGACTAGAAATATCAGAGAATAGATTTGAACGCAAAGCCTTGCTATAAAGTACAGTACTTCTGTGCGTATTAAAATTCTTGTAATAATTGACTACATTTGATGCAATTACGCTGCTAAAATAAGTGAGCTAAAATTATACTGCCGTATTAACGCCTGAAGCAGACCACTGAGTAATGGCACTGCCAAGAAAAAAAATGAGAGAGAGAGAGAAAAAAAGGAAGGAATGAGGGCAAGAGGAAACAGAGGAAGTGTGTTTGTAGCCGTGTGGCCTGCTGAGGCAATAACCACACAATAATCACAACTCCACTCCGCACACACACTCGTCTACTGCTGCTACTAGTCTCAGAGTCCAGATTACATAACACTGACTGCACTGTGGATGAAAAGCATCTACTTATGGCAGCTCGGAAAGCTGTGCTTAGAAACAAATCCTTGTCTTCTAAATAAAACACTTTGCAAACTGTCCTGATGCTTATTTTAGGAGAGCTAGATCTCCTGGGGTGAGACTAAACTGTTTAAAAATGCTAACTAGGACTGTATGTGTAAATAAACAAAGAATGAGTACAGCGAGGAGATTGATTTGAGGATCCATATATTGAAAACATGTGCCCAGAAACTATTTTCAGTCAGAGACTGTGAGAAATTTGCTGTTTCTTTGTAAAATAGAAGTTAACAAAATCAAACATGGAGCTATTGAACATAAGCATTTTAATTTGTAAAAAAAAAAAAAAAATCTACATTAATGTACAGTTGGGCAAAAAAAAAGATGAATAATTGTTTCCTATGGATTGAAATCAGTAATTAAAACATCAGTTAAATTTAAAGTTGAAAAGCATTTTTGCTCCTGAGCGAAATTACCTGAAACTACACTGTTCATTCTTTATGTAAACTATTAGGGTTGGGCGATGTCAACCAATAAGGCATCGTATGATGTCTAACCTGAGACATTGTGCTGGATGATGACATTGAGGTTTTGGGGCACAGTGAAAAAGAAATACATTTTTATACACCCACTGTCTACTTTACTTTACTGCTTGTTAGTGCAACTTTCAAATCAGCCAATCACATGACAGCAATTCAATGCATTTAGGCATGTAGACATGGACAAGACGATCTGCTGCAGTTCAAACCGAGCATCAGAATGGGGAAGAAAGGGGATTTGAGTGACTTTGAACGTGGCATGGTTGTTGGTGCCAGCCAAGCTGGTCTGAGTATTTCAGAAACTGCTAAGGTCTACTGGGATTTTCATGCACAACCATCTCTAGGATTTACAGAGATCTAGTGAAAAAAAAAGAATCTAGTGAGCGGTAGTTCTCTGGGAAAAAAATTTTGATGCCAGAGTCCAGAGGAGAATGGCCAGGTTTGAGCTGATAGAAAGTCAGCAGTATTTCAAATAACCGTTAAAACCAAGGAGTGCAGAAGAGCATCTCTGAATCAGCTAGGAATAGGAAACTGAGGCTGAGGAAATTGTTTTACTCCCTCCCGCAAAAGCCCACAGGTAAATCCTCAAGTATTTTAATTGCACTGACTGCTTCTTGCCTCAGTTTTTGTCAAGAGTTCCCTGTTGAATGTAAATTTAAAAATACTTGGAATAAAAATGAACATGGCTGTTTTTTGTGTTTAATTCAATGACAGAACGAATAAGGACAAGGCAGTTTTATGACATATTTTGATACAGAGCAGCCTGAAATAAGCTAGTAAGAATGTAGCTGCAAAATTAAATACATAAATTAAACTAAAAAATAGGCTATTAACCTGCTTTGCCACGAGGTCAAACAAATGCATTGCATTTCCTGAAACATTTATTAAATATTTAGTTTATTTTAATAAATTAAATGAAACCTAATGATAACAACTAACATAAGCACAGCATTTGTGTTGCAAATGTGACATTGTTGATTGAGCTCGACTGAACAAAATGTTTTTAATATGAGGAGAAACAGGCACTGAGGCACCATTTCCCATTGTGTTGTTGCTTCTGTCAAATATAAACCTATTTGCTTATTTAATTTTTTAGATACAGGCTTATATACATGTAGAACTTCCACAACCCACATATTTGAGTATCTAACTGCCTCTATTCACCTATATAATAATGTTCCGCATTAAGTTGCATCAGGTCACAGGACTCCAGTAGGAATGCAGGTCTCTACTTCAACAGCCCGTTCCACTGAGCCCAATGAGCGGAATGAGCTCAGTAGGCAAAAAGCAGCAGTACAGTCTTTAGCAGTAGTTTGAACACATGCAAAGACATGCGCATTTACACTGTGTGTTTTGGACTCAAATTGTTGCCGTTACTGTGAAGGGGTCAGGGAATAATGATGCTGGTTAAACATTGTGATGTCGCCAGCCATCACCTCCTGACCCAGCCAAGACTCGTACCAGTGATCTTCTTGTTGTTAGGAAACAGTGCTAACCACAGTGTTGCCAGTAACAACAACTACTGTAATTGTAATCTCTTAAGCCACAGTCACACTGCACTTTCACCCCATCCACTTATATTTATAAGCATGCAAATGCATCAGAACGGAAACGCAAGCTGATGTGACAAGTTTCGCAAGTCGCTGCGTTCCAAAGTTCAAGCTTGGTGAACTCTGATCAGCAAATTTGCATCATATGATTGCATGAGCCCAATAGAAGATCAAAACTTGACCTCTCTGTACAGAAATTTAACATATGAAGCAACTGCTCATTTTATCAGTCACATCATCTTGAGTTATCCCACCACTTTTTGCAGCACAGTATGGCAGAGTTATGCATGCAGGTTTCTAATAGTTCCACTTAAGACTTTAAGACCTATTTAATACAACAAAGATTGAAAATGACTACATTTTATAGTACAGAGTATACAAAAAAAACACGCAACACAAATAATTACCATCCTTAACAATATTTTATATAAATATATATATATATATTAGGGATGTAATGGTATTGTAAATACCGTCATGCCGCAATATTAATTTTTTTCGATATTCCCGTAGTCGCATGACTCTGTAAAACTATAGGTCTTCTGAGAAAATTTGCTCAGGCGAATGAAGCGAACGGGAAGTAGCGAAAACTACAATTCCCATCAGCCCAGGGGTGGCCATCATCCCTTGCGGTCTGTTGTCGCTACAGATACAGTAATGCGGAAATGGAGTGTGCTGCTAGAAGCGGGCATCAAAAAGAGCTGAAAATGATCGAACCTGAAGCGGGTGTTGTCGCGCGCGTTCTGATCAGCTGTGTTGTCGCGCGCGTTCTGATCAGCTGTGTTGTCGCGCGCGTTCTGATCAGCTGTGTTGTCGCGCGCGTTCTGATCAGCTGTGTTGTCGCGCGCGTTCTGATCAGCTGTGTTGTCGCGCGCGTTCTGATCAGCTGTGTTGTCGCGCGCGTTCTGATCAGCTGTGTTGTCGCGCGCGTACTGAATAGCGGTGTTGTCGCGCGCGTTCTGATCAGCTATGTTGTCGCCCGCGTACTGAATAGCGGTGTTGTTGCGCGCGTTCTGATCAGCTGTGTTGTCGCGAGCGTACTGTAAAGCGGGGAGGGGGGGGTTGAGCGCGCATACTCAAGAGCGGTGTTGTCGCGCGCCTACTGAAGGGCGGGACGGAGGGTGTGACACAGCACACTGTTCAGATTGATACAGACATGAGACCTCTATCTCACTCATGGCTTGCCCTCTCAAGTGGGGGAAAGACAATGCACAACGTTACCCACTGCTGTCAACCTGGGCCAAGTCATATCTCTCTGTCCCAGAAACCTCAGTCCCAAATGAGAAGGGTTTTTTCTGTTGCAGGGGACATTGTAAATACCCAGAGATACCAGCTTTTACCAGATTATATTGATAATTTTCCTTAAAATCCATCTCTATCTAAGTGAGTGAGTGAGTGATTAAATGTTGAATGTGATGAGTTTTCAACAATACTAAATTGAAACTTTATTTTTTTACATGGTTTAATAATTTTTTGTTATTAAAATTGAAGTTCCTGTTTCAAAGCTTACAGATAGATGGCTAATTTGTATGTCATTGACACTTTTGGCACTTTTTTGGAGTATTTTCATAAGTTTTGTTTTTTCCTGTAAATGATTCAATAAATACCGTACCGTGACATTCATACCGAGGTATTACCGTACCGTGAAATTCTGATACCGTTACATCCCTAATATATATATATATATATATATATATATATATATATATATATATATATATATATATATATATATATATATATTGAGCTGCTACCATAACAGAACGGACTGGCTGAAATTGGCCAGATCAAAAACTGTTCGTTCACTCGCCATGCCAAAAACCATCCAATTTCAGACCTGAGCTGATAAATTATTAGTGAATATCTGCTAATGTACAGGTTGACAACAATCAAAAGCTATTTTACAGTTAAATCCCAGCAAACTCCGCTTGCGTAAGTGAAATCGATTACGCAAGTGAAATCCTCCGTTTATTTTATTAGGTTCCACCTATGTTTTTCCGGGTGACAAATAGACAGACATTTTAAGTAGATTTCAAATTGTAAACAAAACCTTTAACAGGTTTTTAAGACCTTTGAAAAGCAGATTAAAGACATTTTAACACTAATTAACCCTTTATTTTATACTATGGAATTTAAGATTTAAAGGATCTGCGGACACCCTGTTTACTCCTTTAAAGCATCATTTAACATTAATCTAACACAAATTCGTACACGGTATATCTACCAATTCTGCCACAACACTGTGGTGCATTTGCTGGTACTACAGCAAATCCATGCAAAAGCTTTCAAGATGGATCGTTCATGGCACACTGCACTTTCCGCCCCATTCCTTCCCAGTTTTTCAGTGTCATTGAGAATGTCAATGCGGTTTCATCAGGTTTTAAACTAAACCACAAAGACATTTGAGTTCTTCACTAAATTCATGCGATTCTCTTTGGAGCCGGTTGTGTGTTTGATTTGAGATCAATAAGCATGTAAACGAACCAAAACTCACACTATGTTGAACATGATTTACATAAATAGGTAAAGAGTCCATGTGATACAAATAAGCGTAATATTTTGAAGCGCAAACAGTGTATTGGACATTTAACAAACATGCAACACTGTTTTATAAATGATCATTTCTATAAATGATCGATACAGTTATCATTTTTACTGCACAGCCCTTCGATCACATATTTACAGCTTCAAGAAGGTCGGGGTGAAGTTTACCTGTTTTTTCCTCAGTTTGCTGATCTGCTGCTCCACCATGGTGATTTCCCGGTCCACGCGGTCCATGTTTTGGATTAGTTCCTCTTTGGAGAGGCGGGAGGGCACCAGGTCCAGGTCGGCCTCCATGGGCACCGGGCTCACAGGAGAGATGGGCTCAATCTTCCCAATAGAGCTGCTGCTGCTGTGCTCCTGTGTAAACACACAAATTGTACTCATTCAGACCTAATAGATGCTTCATGCTGTTTGTAAAGGGTGTAGATTTAAAGGATTTTTAAAAACATTTACTCTGTGGTTGTAATCATTTCAACTCTTATCCGAAATTATTAATACTATCTCATAATAATATCAAAAAGAAGTTAATATTGTTTACTGGTATAATAAAATGAAAACATTATCATGCATTTAATAAAATGTTTTAAATAATGGATTTTAGGGTGGAGCCAATATGATTTGTCATAACTAATTGGTTTTTGATAACCAAACACAAGGGTGAGTAGACAATAAGCATTATGCATACAAATATTACTAACAAAACATGCATATATAGAAAAGATTGTGCATATTTAAACAAACATTTTTTGCAAATAGTTTAAAATGATCCCTACACACCTAGCTAGACCAGGATTTTTCTTCACTGCTCTATTTCTATTTGAGTAATAAAAAAAACAATTACAATAACTACAATAATAATAATAAAAATAATAAAGTAAATAAATGGTCCCACTTTATATTAAGTGTCCTTAGCTACTATGTACTTACATCAAAAAATAAATACAATGTACTTACTGTGTTTATAATGTATTTAAGAACACTTGTGGTGCTTTTGAGTTGGGATAAAGTGTTGGGTTATAGACAGGTTTGGTGGCATGGGTAGGTTTAAGGGTGGGTTAAGGTGTAGGGGTGGTCAACAGTGTATTTAAAAATGTAATTACAAAAGTTAACTACAGATGTAATTACATGTATTTAATCAAGCATAAGTACACAGTAAATACATGTATTTACACAATAAGTACATTGTAACAAACTATTCATTCCTATGAAGTACATATTAGTTAAGGCCACTTAATATAAAGTGGGACCAAATAAATTTGTAAACCACACTAAAACTAGTTGCACTAATTGAATAAATTCAGAGTAAAAACGAGGCGAGTTACCATTTAATACTTCTGTGTGATGATTTGAACAAACCCCTAACCTGACATGAGCTACAGCAATAGTGATGCATGCCTTGGCAAGCACTAACTAATACTATTCAGCATTTCAACATTTTCACATTTTGGGTTCTTGGAAATAAATACAATGCATTCGTTGTTCTTTCATACAGAACCATGAAGAAAGAACATTAAATGTTGCAACACAGTACAGCTTGGAGACTGTTCAGTGGTTTAAAAAAAAGACCAAAATAAACTGGTTAAATGTACAGCAGATCGTGGTTGAGGCTATTGGAAAAGCCGCTAGTTTAAAGTGTGGTAAAGAGCCACTGGGTTCATTCGATCACATGAGAGCATGTTACATAACACGAGTGATTGGGGTGGACGTCTGCTATTCTCTCTCCTACCAGACCTTATAAAACAGCCTTAGAAACAAATGTCTGGAAGTCGATAATAACAAACCAGAGAGAAAACTATAGTAGTAATAATAAAAATAACAACAACAACAACACTAACAATAATAATAATAATAATAATAATAATAATTTAAATCATAATGACGATAATAATGATAAAATAATAATAATAATAATAACAATAATGATGATAATAATATTAATATTAATAATATTATTCATAATAATAATAATAACAATAATAATAATTATAATGATTAAATAATAATAATTATTATTATTATTATTATTATCATTAAAATAATAATAACAATGATGATGATAATGGTGATAATAATGATGATGATAATAATAATATAATAATAACAATGAAGATGATCATAATGATGATAATAATGATAAAATAATAATAATAATAATAATAACAATAATGATGATAATAATAATGATAATATTAATAATAATATTAATAATAATAATAATAATAATAATAATAATAATAATAATGATGATGATGATGATTAAATAATAATTATTATTATTATTATTATCATTAAAATAATAATAACAATGATGATGATAATGGTGATAATAATGATGATAATAATAATAATAATATAATATTAGTAATCATAATAATAATAGTAATAATAATAATAAATTATGACATTTCAATAATATCAACAATACTACTAGTACTACTAATAATAATGAATTATGATAATAATGATGATAATAATAATAATGATGATGTTGATAATGATTAAATAATAATGATAATAATAATAATAATAATAATAATAATAATAATACAAATATTTTAAAAATAATAATAATGTTGAAGGCATGTGAAATATTTTTTATAACTGCCTTACATTAGTATAAAGTATTAACTATTAATAAATATATATTATAGGAAATGTTAAAACAGAAATATAAATATATATAATTTATGCAAAAATATGACCGGCATGATGCATAATTAACTTCATATTCATGTAAATCCCTCACTCTTTGAGTGTGCAGCTAAAACCTCTAATTTCAGGACATCCAGGAGGAAAAGATAAATCCCAAATGTCCAAGGACACCCTGAGAGCCCTGCTAATGTTCAAAACACATTCCTAGAGGCATTCCAAACTTCAGGCGGGATTTAACACTTGAAAGAGGATTTGACAGAGTCACTTTAGAACTCAAAGCTACACACACACACATACACATTCAGAATGCAGAATGAAAAGTGCCTTGTTAACCCCACACAATTACTTTCAAGGACAAGCACACTGATCCTGCCAACTTTCAGAAACAAGAACCACCAAGAACCAGTAAAGTGTGTATGAGAATTAAAAACCCAAGCTGCTTTATATAAACACAAACCTGAGTGCTAAGACATGGATATGCACTGCAGTAACCTTCACACAAACAGACACAAGTGCCAACAAACACACAGGCTGTAGGAGACTCCTTCGGCATAGCAAAAACAAAGGTAGTGTGTGTGTGTGTGTGTGTGTGTGTGTGTGTGTGTGTGCGTGTGTGTACGTGTGTGTACGTGTGCGTGTGTGTACTAAAGGCATTTAAAGTGATTTTTATTCCTGAATTGTATTTATTTGAAAAGCAACCCTAAATCATTTATCAGTACACCAATCTGTCAATTCAACCGAAACGAAAAGTGCATTGCATTGATTAAAAGTGTGTAAACTAAAACTAGAACTTGTGGTCACTTTTAATTCAGTGAGGATACATTTTTCAAAAGTAAGAATAATAATAATGGATTTACCGTAATATGTGGAAATGTCACAGGATTTCAAGAAAAACTATAAGAAAAATGTCTCCACCACATAACACTGGCTTAATTAAAATGTAGTGCTATTTTGACAGTGTGCGCGTGAGATTTCTGGACTGTATGTTGTGGTGACATTTCCACTAGATTTTTCCACATGAAAGCTCTCTGCTGCCATGGCAACAGCTGTGTCAATACATCCCTCCTATGTGGACATACTAACACGTATGTGTGTGGATTCACGATTCAGGACTGTTCCAGACCCAATTCATACATCCTTTCATGTCACAGATATGTGCGATACCGCAAATCAAATTGGCTTGAAGATGGGGAAAAGCAAACCGAAATAGGCGAAAGGTCAGACAGACTAGAAATGATTACTAGTGACTATTTTCCACAATGCAGAAAACACAGGAATTGTGGGAAACAATGGGATTTACTATATACAGTTGAATGTCACAGAAGTTGACAAAACGTGAAGGAATAAATCAAAAAGTCTGTAGTACACTACATTGAATTGATATGGATTAGTATCTGGAATTATCAAATTGCAGGTTTTTTGTGTGAATTAATGGCACAATTCTGACTGCTACAAAGATATACAAGAAATGAACACTGCCAGAACTGCTGTAAAGGTTTGTTTTATGAGAATTTCAATCCATCACATTGAGGAAAAACTACATACAAATAATATAAACACAGAAATTAAATGGTCTTGATCACATCCTATCAAAAAAGAAACTTTTAAAAACTTTTAAAAGTTGTAAAATACGGCCTTATATGTACCTCTAAAAATATAAACAAAACTAATAAAATTTTAAATAAAATTCATAAATATTTTAAAAGAATGACCAAAATGTTTTTATGTTTTTATATAACAAATATCATCTGTTGAAAATATATGTAGTATTTAATGTTTCCTGATTTTGATTAATCGGGCAGTTTTATCCATTTAAGACAGTATAATCAATTAAATCACAGTCATAACTACACTGTGTTATTTTGAGCATAAAACTTTCATTAAAACATTCGCACTAAATATTTTCGCTGAAAATGACAGAAAATATTGGCTGAAAAAAAAAAATGCCAAAAAGAAGATTATGCTATTACAGTCTATGCTGCATTATCCTGAGCGCTGGTTTCACTTTCCTTCCAGCTGTATACACTGCATATCGGAAGCAGTAAACACTGCACTATAAAACCATTCAATTCGATCCATTATTCAAAGGCAGGCTCTATCAACCAAAGAGCAAGAGTGGAGAATGCACGCCGTAGTCAAAGTTCAAAATAGTTTAACATTCCACTCTAGTCAATCTGCTTATGCATGAACCAAACATGCTCACCGGACAAACAAAGTCCGCTCAAATAACGTGTTGAGAGAACATTTCTATATACTTAACATGTTTCTGCTTCTTCAATACTGATATTATGTGATCACAGCAATGGCGGTAATCAGACTTCATTGAATGATTAATTTAATATCTAATGATGTTTGGCACAAAAGAAAAATCAATCATTTTGACCCATGCAATGTATTTTTGGCTATTGACCAAAAAAAAAAAAAAATAATAAAATATATATATATATATTTTTGGTTTTTGCAAAAAAAAAAAAAAAATGGATCCAGAATTTTCAATTTCGGTGAATCTCAAAATTAATGTTAAATTAGAAGAAGTGTTGTAGTCACATAAACTAGAGCTGCACAATTAATCAAAAAAGATCTCAATTTCAATCCCAATTCGACCCCCACACAATCTTAATCCAGCATCTCTACAATTCAGCCAATCGTATTTTTAAGTTCAGAAGAAGGATAAAAGCAGCATAAAATCTTCACATTGTTTAACATAAATAACATGTCATTTCTGTCTTAATGTTATGATGTATTTGAGGCCGCAAAATGTTTACAACTGAGAAAATGCGCCAGCCTGTGAATGAAGTCTACTTTAGTGAACAGAACCTGCATAGACTGTGAATAACAGGTAATAATGTTCAGTTATTAGCACAGAGAGATTGTTTAGGAGCTGCGTGGGAAGAATGATTACCATGTTTTTTTTCCCTCAAAGTAATGGCAGCCATGACATGAGCGCACTCGGCAGTGAAAGTGAAACCAAAAGCACCCATATCATTTAAACAATCATATGGTATTTTAGAGTTATGATTACGAAAAGCGAGGCAGTGGCGCAGTGGGTAGTGCTGTCGCCTCACAGCAAGAAGGTCGCTGGTTCGAACCTCGGCACAGTTGGTGTTTCTGTGTGGAGTTTGCATGTTCTCCCTGCCTTCGCATGGGTTTCCTCCGGGTGCTCCGGTTTCCCCCCCAGTCCAAAGACATGCAGTACAGGTGAATTGGGTAGGCTAAATTGTCCGTAGTGTATGAGTGTGTGTGAATGTGTGTGGATGTTTCCCAGAGATGGGTTGTGGCTGGAAGGGCATCCGCTGCGTAAAAACTTGCTGGATAAGTTGGCGGTTCATTCCGCTGTGGTGACCCCGGATTAATAAAGGGACTAAGCCGACAAGAAAATGAATGAATGAATGAATGAATGAGAAAAGCATTTAATATGTTTTTTTTTTTCTTTCATAGCGAACGTTGTGCATTAAAATAAATGTTTACTGGGTCAGTATAACTACTATTTTAGTCAGAATCGTGCAACCCTAACGTACATGTTTTTTTAGGAACTATTAACCGTTTTTTACAAATAAATAAATAAATAAACAAAATGTAAACAAGAACATAAAATAAATACCATTAAACTGATTCTGAAGAATTCTAACAGCTAGATTAAATTCATTTTGAGGGCCCTGTGAGATGAATATTTTTGCTTTGAAATTGTCATTCCTCCTACACACATTCTACACAAGCCTTTATCAAACTGAAAAAGGAGACGTGAAGAACATGTAAAATCCAGTTGAGCGCTCTGATTCAATAACACCTTTATGAATCATGTGCTGTCAGACTAACAGCAGTCATCTGATACCCAGAGCGGTAACAAGCCATTAGAAACAGACGTGCTGCTTCACACCTGCCAAAGTGCTGCAGGTACACCACAAACTCCATATACAACATGTGTGTGTGCATGAGTGAGCTCTTCTTCTTCAACTCGCTTCATGAGCCTCATCCAGTTTGACAGCTCTTACATAAAGAGAGCGAGAGAATTTCCTCCGTCCACCTTGACTTCAGTGTCCCTTTCAGATGTCGCTCTCTCACCCAAACATGCTCAAATCCTCATGTAAATGCCCTCCACCGCTCAAACGGCACATCTAGGTCAGCTCCATTACTAATTAATTACTATTACACAATGGCTTCACCCACACACACACACATACATACACATACACACACACACACACACACACACACACACAGTTCTGCCTTCAAGCCCCATATTGTCATGTCTCCTAAAAATACACAAAAGCTTTAGGGGGAAGTCATAACAACTCAGCAGAAGAATACTGGATGGGGAGTGTGATCGCAGTGACCTTAAAGCACAACACAGGCAGGCTTGCTCAAAGAGTGTAATCGTTCTGCCCTTTACATCATGCCACAAGCAAGGTGTGATCACAGTGACCTTAATCCTGCTGCAAACACACACACAAACTCAAAGATGCACATTAAGGGGTGTGACCCAGCTGTCCTTTACACCCGGTTAGACACTCATGTCAGTGTTTCTTTAAAATCCTATACATTAGGGCTGCACAATACATCGTTTCAGTATCGATATCGCAATGTGTGCATACACAACAGTGATATCACATTGATATGCAATTTATATAGTGGGCTTTGCGGTGTCATTTTTTCTCTTACATGTACAAAACCATCACGCATGCGCAGTTTATTTTCCTTTTATCGTTGCTTTGTTGGATTTAACTATGCTTGTAGTTTGTTTATTACATTTTTGATGCATGATTCACTACCCTAAAGAATCATTCAAGACAATCAAAATTAAAACATTTGGATTTAACACAATTCTCACTATTACTAGTTGCTTATTAGCATAAACGTTATTGAGATATTGCTGCTTATTAGTACTTGTAAAGCACATATTCCGTATGATCTTATTCTACATCCCTAATCCTACCTAATACCTAAACTCCCTTAATAAATTAGGAGTTTATAGAAGCAAAGGTCAAAATGGCAAAAAGGAAAATATATGCATTGCGGAAAAACAAAATAGCGCAATGTTAGATTTTTCCAATATTGTGCAGCCCTAATATACATTTCATTCTTTTGAGACTTATAATTTCCTTGTCTGATTGTTTAATCAAAAAGTTCTGCTGAATGACAAATTGTAGCGAGAGGACTGGTAAAAGCAGCAGCCCTAAACAAAAGCTTGCAACATGTCTAGCTTTTTCCATACAGATAAGTACTGTGAACTGGTATGTTCACATTGTTGCATTCAAATACTTAGATTAGCAAACATTCTTAAGAATTAATTGCTTCTTAACTTAAGATAAGTATAATCTGTATAATCCAAAACATTACATAAGAATTCTGAAATTGTATTAGGGTAAAATTCTGTATTGGGCAGATTCAAATATTAAAGCAACGCTTCACTTTTTTGGAAATGGGCTCATTTTAAAACTCCCCTAGGGTTAAACAGTTGAGTTTTGCTAGTTTTAAAGTCTATGCAGCGCTGTTATCTGCAGGGGACTTATTTGAAGCACTGTGTAATGTCATTGCACCTGGTGTTGCCATGGTACAACAGCAAAGTCCTTTGATTATTACTCCAAAATGAGAGTATTGTTCCGAGACATATTGACCTAGAAAATAGCAACTTTTAATTTTTCATACAGAAGTGTCAAGCTTTAAAGGGCACCTATTTTTCCCCTTTTTTTCAAGATTTAAGGCAAGTCTTTTGTGTCTCCAGAATATGTCGATTTCAGTTCAAAATATAGAATTTTCTGCTCTGAACACAATGTAGCTGTTTTTGTGACCTGTGCACCTTTAACGCTTGTTCTCCTCGCCCACCGTTCCCATGTGCCTGTCAGTGTGCCTCGATCTCCAGCTACATCAGATAAACAGTACAGTGACAGACATGAAGGAAGCAGATCTTCTGTAATGTTTGTGAGAAATGCTACAGTAAGAACTTTCCCAATGATTATTTGATGTATTTGTTGTGGAGTTATATTAAGTCTTTCTGCAACGATGAGTCACAAAAAATGTCGTTACAAAATTCACAATCACACATAGTGTGCATGTTTAACTTTGCACTGATTTTGCACGGCAAATGTGACATGATACACATTAATATTTATTGCCTTATGGATATGCATTATGTTAATGTACAAAATAAACCTGATTTAACGTCCACAAACCAGGATTGGACCACGTCTTCTTTTATAAATATACTGACATTAGGCTGTGGTGAAAAAGAGGGTAAAATTGCTGTAATTTATTACAAATATGCACTGTTTAGAAAAAAAATGTTTAAACTTGTAAATCTTGATCACATTTGTTGATGATTGATGATCACAGAGAGCTGAACAGATCATCTAATCCCAGTTGCTTTGGGCATTTCCTGTCTTGTTAATATAATTATGTGCGTTACTACGGAGACCTGTTGATACATGGCTGTCAATCAATTCAGTGGGCAGGGAAACTATAATCCTACGTCAAAATGGGAGGAATCTGTATCCTATTTTAACGTCAGGAAATTAAAAAAAAGAGACTTATTGTCTTTATATCACCCCAATAAGGCTGTGGACGCACTATGCCTACACACAGTACTGTCCAAACAGTTTACAAAAGATGATTTTTCATCATAGGTGCACTTTAAATAGGAAGATTATCAAAAATATTTTTTTTAAAAGATGCTAATGTTCCAATCTAATTAAATGATTTAAGCTTTGCTAAGCTAAATGTGCCAGACTCTGAGATCAGCTGAATGGATCCAGCAATGATAATACTCAACTGTTTAACTTTAGAGCAATTGTGAAACAGCCTACTACAAAAAATAGTTGTGTCCCTTTAAGCATTTGATTCAGCAAATTCAGTTCCTCAAAAACGAATACTATTAGCAATAACAGCACATTTTTCTAATTATACAATTACAAACATTTTTGACCTCAATCGACACACAAGAATTTATAAATAAGACATTCATAAGATAATCAAATAAATGCAGAAGGTTATTTCAGCTTTGCATCTTATTTTAACAACTTATAACCCTTTAAAATAAATAAATGAGAAACATTAGCAAAGTAGATAGAGTGATAGAGTACACACCCTTAATATACTGATGACTCAACTCAATTCTTAGAACAGCTTTTAAGAACTTCTTAGAATTATTATCAAGACATTTCCCAAATTCAGTGTCAAGACTTCTGTAAATCTAACCCCTAATTAAACACACAGCGAAACAGAGCAGAAAGAATATACACATTTTTTTATTGTTTATAATTAATAAATTCAATAGACAATAACAAATAACAATATACTTTTTTCCCGGATATACTGACAAATAAATATGTAAATCCTGGATAATTCTTGCATGGAAAATAACTAATTCTGTGCCACCTCCAGTTATTAACAAATATCTGGCCGGCAATCACAAATTTTATTTTATTATTAGCATCTAAATATGACTAATGTAATCAGTTCTTTCCTGCACGACTGCCCCTTTACTGGTGAAAGCCTGAAAACAATAGTAATTATGCACCAAAATCTCAGCAAATGCAACTGGGTTTTAAGGGAAGAAATCAGTGTTGTTATTACTGATTTAAGAACATGGCTTTACTTTAGTAAGATGTCTGTGTCAGTGCTAGGGCTTGACTGATTGCTTTTTTTAATAGATAAGTATGGATTATACAATCAATATCCATCGTTCAGTCTATGCTATTGTTGGGAGAACTTCAATAACCTTATTTGTCCTGCACCTGCCATACAATAACTTTGTAACTTGTTAAATGAAACAGAGCATCAGCTTTTTAATTGTTCGTTTAGTCACAAAACATTAACAACAAACGTTTTGAAGCTGTTAAATGTGGCATGACAGATTGCTTTGAGAACATCAGTTATTCTCTTGAAAGAGTCTGACTTGCTCAAACCAATATTTCAATCAGGAAAAGATAATAGAAATCAATTCATAAACAAGGTCACAAAACATTTACCTCAGAAAACTATTTAACCATTAGAAGTTGCTACAGAGGAGCAGTTTTCTAAACATATATATATATATATATATATATATATATTTTTTTTTTTTAATGTATTAATGAAGATTTTAGTTTTTATTGATTACCTTGATTCTAAAATGAAGAATTAAGAATTAAATGGCTTTTGTGATGATATCAAGTAAAAAAGAATTAAGAATTAAATGATTACATACAAGAAGATCTAGATAGAATCTGTGGAATATTTAGCTATTTCTGTTTTTAATTAAAAATGCAGAACGGTTTTGAAAGCATAGAAGCTAAAAGATAAAAACTAATTTCATTTAAGGTTAATAATACAAATCCTTTTTGAACCACTTGTTTGGTAAACAAAGCTCCAGTAGGTCTCTAATATTGACCTTCTTTAACGTAAGAGTGGGTGCAGCCATTGAAACCTTATTGGCTCAAGACTTCTATTCTCATTCATTTATACTTCGCTTTATTTACTTAAAGAACAGCTTTAATTCATTCAATTGCAGCTTAGTTCCTTTATTAATTTGGGGTTGCCACAGCGGAATGTGCAGTGCAACCCAACACTGGGAAACACCCATACACACTCCTTCATGCACACCACGGCCAATTTAGCCTATTCAAATCACCTGTACCACATGTTTTTGGACTGTGGGAGAAACCGGAGCACCCTGAGAAAAACCATGCGAACACAAAATAATTAATGATTTCTTGTGCGCCCCGGTACCAATTGGCCGGCCCAGTGGTTGCGGACCACTGCTATATAGTTTGAATGGAATTTGTATGTGATAATTTGGACTAATGGTGGATCTAGTACTTGACCTAGTACTTCATGAATTCTCTGGCGTGGCCTCATGGGATAGCGTAGAGTCCATTGGATGTGCACTTCAGAATTTGAATACAGTAGAAAGTAGTTGGTCATCCAGATACTTCTCGCCAACTGTTTTGAAATACTATGAATACTACTCGGCTCAAATACTGTATTATTTATCATACTATATAGCAGAGATGCCCAAACTAGGGCCGGCCGATGGTAACCTTTGATTTGGCCCACCATTCTAAGGGCCTACTCCCACTATGCCATCCGTACCGTGCCCAGGCCCGTTTCCCGGATCGTTTGAGAAGTGTGAGTGCGCTGAATCAGGCTCAAGCACGGTTCACTTGGCCGGCCCTGGCCCGGTTGGAAGAGGTGTGCCTGAGCCCGGTGTGTGAGTGCAAAACGCGCCAAAGCCCGAAACTGAAAGCAAGACGTGACTTTTAAGGCACTGTTTCATATGGATTTATTAATAATTCTTACTGTTCAGTGAACGCAAACTGCCGTAGTTTATTAAAGACGCAAACCCGTCACTGCACGACAGCTGTGCGCCTTCAGCAGACCTCCTCATTCCTGCAGCACGAGAGCTTTATAATTGTTTATGAGCGCCAAAAGTGGCGGATCTGTTCGCTGAAATATCTGACTGCGTGTCCCCGCATCTCTAAGGACTGTTTGGCGAAATATTTGACGGCATATCAAACGACTGAAACGATATAACTAGAGAAATCTCCACTGTGCTGCTGAGTGAGAAAGTGCTTCTCACTGTACAGCGCAGCAGCGATGACGTAAGCGTGCCGAAGCCCGTTTGTGGTGTGAGCGCGGGCCGTCGGGGGGACAAGCGGGCTTTGGCCCGGTTCGAGGCAACTGTACCTAGTGTGAGTACGGCCTAAGAGAGGGAGATTGATGGGGATGGTTTCAAGATTGTCAATTCAATTTTAATGCAACCCTTTATATGTTGTTTTATTGTTAAAAGCTATCTGAAATGAAATGTTTCAATAAAATGGTGTAAATTAATCAGATTCTGTTTAAATGTACATATGGTCACCCGACAAAGCAGAGATTTTGGTGAGCAAAGGAAGCCAAAGGCAGATTCTGCTTGACTAGTGTATTAAGCATTGAACTCCACAGTGTTAAAAAGTGATGTTTTTAAGTGAAGTTAAGTAATCATTTCAAAAGTTATACTGCATTACTTAACATGGTTCAAAGTCATGTTTTCTATTTATTTTGAAATATTATGAAAAAATTAGGAAATTATGGATGGCAACTTTAATATAATATAGTTTGGTATATTTACCTTTGGCTCACGGCTCTCAGTGATATTTGGCTTTTGGCCCTTCATACGAAAAAGTTCGGGCCCACCTTATGTAAGCAATTTCAGAGGCAGCCTTTGACTTATCTCCTAAGTCTTGTTGTTCCTGTGAGGAAGAAAACTAGTCTCTCTAGAAGTCAATAAACACTCTCATAATTGGCTATGGGATGCACACTTGGCAAAAGCTGATCCAGTCTGGTGACACCTACAGCTGTAAAGCAGCAGAAATGGGATTTCACATGGTTTAAGGAAGCAGTATGGTGTTAAAGAAAGACTGTATACACTCCTACACACACACACACACACACCCTTCACAGAGCCCCTGACCTAGAAAAGAGAGTTCCTAAGAAGTTGCAGAGTTATTCCAAACATCTGCCTGTGCCGTTTACCGTTACACCACACACACATTCATTCCCTCACAAAAAGCCACAGCTGCAAAGTCAGTGGTTCTGGTATTAGTGACATAACTCTTCGAGATGCAATCTTTAAGACGCATATAGCATCTACACGCGTCTGTTCCCAGCAGGCCTGTGTGGTGGTAAATGGCAGTGCTGGCCGGGGTGATAAAAACGCAGGCCAACGGAAACAGACAGGCTGATTTACGAGGCCGATAAATATGGACTAAGTGATAATCTGCTGAACAGACTTATTATCTCTCTTCTCTGCAGTCGGATTAATCCATGTACAACAAGCAGCATCCTTTCTAGTCTAATCCCACAATAATAATCATAAAGCACCAGCCTGAGGATTCAGAGACTGTTACAGCTTTTGTTTGCCACAGTGAACGTTAACTTTAAAGCTACTTAGTGGTGGGAGGGGGGGGGGGGAGAAGCAAATTTAGAAAACTCTCAAAGCTAACATGCATATGTTATGTTGGAACCAGCCATATTCTTCATCCTGCCCTTCATGTTCAAAGCAAGCACAATAGACAGTTTCAAACATGTGCATAACTTGCAAGTTTTTATGGTTACAGCAAGATTTTAAAGGATATTTGCTGTGAAAAAGGTGCACTTTGCATGTTTGAGCGTTTTCCATTCAATATGAAAGAATAAGGCTTACAATTTAATGCAGAGGAAATCTAGAGGTGGCTAAATGCAAACGTCCTAGTATGATTGAATGCCTTTATGATGCAAAATGAAACGTAAACAGTCGGTTAAAACTCCGTGCTAGGATAAGACCGTCTTTTTGCAGCTTATTAGACATTACATTATTTTGAAGGCAAAGAGACAATTTGTTCCATCCACCACTTTATAATAAATACAGAAAAAAACTGAAAAGCATAATTATCTTTAAGAAATAATAAATAATTATAATAACAAAAAAATACAGAATAGTTTTGAATAGCTGTCTAGATTGGACATTAAGGTAGTGAATGTTATTAACTACAGACTACAATTGGCTATTCTTTTGTTTGTATCACAATAATTAGCATCTTATCAGTTACTGATAAGATATCAGGAGTTGACTCTGTATGGAAATTAGATTTGCCGACCTTTGCCATTTCCTCAGCTCCGCCCACAGTGAGGGCCTGACGATGAGATGAGTGTCGAATAAGAGACTCCGCCCCAATCTCCAAGCGAGGGCGCTTCATCTCAGAGTACTCCACTTCTGATTGGCTGCTGGCGTCCTGCAGGTATATGTGTTCATATCGGATGTGGGGCTCTCTGTAGGAGGACAAAGGAACATAAAGATGATGATTTATACAGACAGTAGCCTAATCAGAAAGAATGTCAGGACGAAAAGTTTAGCGAATCATTTATTTATTTTTACACACACTGCAATTGACATTTAACAGCAAATGTTACAACATCCGACAGAAACTTCAGATGGCTGAAGAGGATGTCAGAACATACAAGTTGCTTCGTATTCATTAAGAGAGCAAGACTTGATTTTCTCCATTAGGGATTAATTAGATTATTAAAAGTGTGCATTTATGTGCTATTGAGGATATTCCACTTAGGCTGCAACAGCCCATACTAACTTTAAAATATACTCATGATCAGTAATGGGAATAACAACACTATAAATAATGGCAATACTTTGAGTAATCAAATGAGTTACTGTTTCCCCCATAACAAAGCCATTGCCGTTACTGACAATAAAATGTGCGCTACTATAGACCTTTTTCATGGCTGCTGCATAGAGGGCGCCATAGCGACCAGCGTCTTTCGGTAAAATGCTAAAAACTTCCGTTTACAGCATGTACCACTGGTAATTTGCGCTCCGAAAATGGGTTTCAATAACGTTTTTAATGGATAACGGAGTGGTTTTGTGACGCACAACTTAAAAATGTGTTTGTTAAAGCCGTTATAATCTGCCGTCAGAAATACAGTGTGTGTGTGCGTTCCCGGCCTGTCAGCTGTTAGCTCATCGGCTCTTTAACACACACACACGCACACAGAGAGAGAGAGAGAGAGAGAGAGAGAGAGAGAGAGAGAGAGAGAGAGAGAGAGAGAGAGAGAGAGAGAGAGAGCAAATCACGAGTACTGGCATGAAACTTTACAGGTATGAAAGTCGTGCAATTAACAAAAATGACCAATAAAAGTCTGTTATTAATACTCTGCTGGCTGATTTGCTGTTAATTCTAATCGCGAGCCGTTTGTGTTTTATTTCGTGTGTTGTTTTTACCACAGTTTGTGTTTTTCTATCATTTCGAAATGACACTAGCCTTTATTTTCACTTTGTCACAGTTATTAAATCAGTGTGTCAGTGGCACAGTACAGGCTATGTGTGTGTGTCAAACATTTTGGTGAATTACATTTGTTTGGGCTGGTTATATATTTGAAATAAAGAGAAAATGTTGACTTTAGCAATGACAAGGCTTCATTTAAACTGCAGAAGATGCCGTCTGACAACGTGGGGGAAAACGCCTCACAGCAGCTGTTTTCCATCCTATTAGATCGCATTTCTTTAAATGATCAGTCCAGGAGATGGTGCTGATGGACAACAGTATTAGTTCAAAGAGGATAAAAGCAGGTAAAATAGATTAAAACTATCGTTTCAAAGCTGTCCAAATGTGACTGTTTACACGGATCAGCTGCCGACCGGAAGTTCTTCACATTCTCCTTGCGCATACACGCAAAGCATAATGAGTAATTTTGCGTTCCAAGAAAAAAAAGTCTATAATTGACAACACTGAAGCGGTTTTCATGCCAACAGCGTCTCTCTCAGCCATAGGACCTCTCTGGGGTGCGTGTATATGTGTGTGTTCGGGGATGGGGGAGAACACATAACCAACAAGCAATGATGATTGGTGTGTTTGTAAATGTGGTGTAACTGAGAACATGATGATTGGCTTAGATAAAGTACATTTTCATCGTTTGCCAATCAGAGGCAGAAGAGTACAGGTGTTCACACACAAGCACACACACAATCAGTGGCACACAAACGACAAGGAAAATCCAACAAGATCAAAGGTAGTATTTGCAAACTGAAAATATAAGCACTACTTTTCTAAACGACTTTTCTTGTAGTTTCAAAACTATTAGGGGTGTAACAAATCACAACCCACAGTTCTGAACGCACATGACCTGCAGATTAATTTCTTTTTGAACTTGTAGGTTAATCCAACATTCATAACAATTGCAGAGAGAGATTGCCTCTCGTGTCATTCAAATCAGGTGTATGAAAGCATTTTGGCTTCCCTGTAAAATATAATGATGACAGAAACAGTTGTGATGGGACCTAAATGCTTTCTTAGGTTGTTAATTAAAGATGTTTTCTGTCAGTGTTTGTTTAGCCTGCATTAATGCATTCAGTATAAAGCCGCACAAAAAAATCGGGATCTGCTCAAAGCCGTGCAACATGGATGGTAAATGATAATGAATTGCATTTGTTTATTAATCCTTCGAATTGCTGCATTCAAATCTGCGTTTGATTTAGAGAGATTCAGTTTTGATACTTTTTCAGTTCTTTATAAACAATTAAATAACACAGAAAAACTGTGAGAACAGTTTATATCTCAGATATAAACACTTATGTTTTTTTTCAATTCAATTCAATTCAGCTTTATTTGTATAGCGCTTTTACAATGTAGATTGTGTCAAAGCAGCTTCACATAAATGGTCATAGTAACTGGAACCGTGCGGTTCAGTAACTGGAACAGTGTGGTTCAGGTTTTAGTTTTTAAGTTCAGTTCAGTTCAGTTTAGCTCAGTTCAGTGTGATTTAATCATTACTGAGAGTTCAAACACTGAAGAGCCAATTCATTGATGCGTAGCTCTACCAATCCTGAACCATGCGAGGCAGTGGCGACAGCGGAGAGGGAAAAAAAACTTCACCTGATGGGAGTGAAGAAAAAAAAACCTTGAGAGAACCAGACTCAGTTTATGGTAAAGGTTAAAAAATACCGTTTAATGG
>NC_141028.1:49220000-49357500 GCF_052040795.2 Danio rerio
ATGGTTGTAGTGCGACCTGTTTTGATTTTTTTAAACAGTTTTTTTTTTTTTCAAACGTGCTGAATCGCACTTCCCTGCCGCTATATTGGTTCATATTAGCTGTCAATCACTCAAGACTTTCCGCTGTCAGATGACAGGGAAGGAGCTTTTATGACCACGGGAAATGCAAACGGCTGAAGAGTGAAAACTTAAAGCACACAGGTTTGCAAACCCCACCTAAAGTTGAGGGCGCAGATGAGAGCGATCTTGACTTGGTGAATATTGATCCGCCAGCTGAGATCAATCAAGTACGTGTTTTCGGAGAAAGCGCCCGAATCTCGATGCGTTGCGTTTTACTGCGTATTCAGCGCAAATGTCCGCTAAAAGTCAAATCTAATACTGTACATATCATCGCCAAAGAAGCTCGTCTTTACTAAGTTTACACTGAAACTGCGGTTTATAACAAAGAGCAGTATTGCGCCAGTGGTCATCGCAAGAATCCTGCTCAACCTGCTCATAAATTGGGTCGGCTGACTCGCCTACTGTTCCACAAACACAGAAAAATAAAGATCCGCTCAGACTAAACATTTAAACTGACACAAACTGAAACCAAAACTTTTAAAGAGTGATAGAAGTGAGACTTTACTTACTTTCTTTTGTCTATTCTTTCTTGAGGTGTATATTATTATTTTTTCAATTTATTTACTGATGACTGTTTTGCAGCTTTCAGCATTGGATTTAATTATGTATTATAATCATTTGTTTGTTTTGTAGCAAAACTATTATTTATTAAATTGACATGCATATAAAAACAGCATAAAAACATGCTTCATTTTGTTTGATGCAAACCATACATTCATTTTTCATAAAGTAACAGACTTTATATAGCAGATAACCTACATTCAAGCACATCCAAGGCAACATCATTATGAGAAATGTAATTCATTGTTATTATTATTGTCATATTCATCATCATTAATATTCTATAATTATTAGACAATAATTTTGGAATTATAGCACACAAATGTCAATGTCATCTCAGCATTAGTTAGATAGTTGTTTCTGGTTTTTGTTAGTCCTAATTGATGTTGTTTTAAAATACAATAAATCCCTTAAAATACCATTTGCAGTGGTGCTCATTTATTTTTGGTTGGTGCTCCTAAATTTTTTCGGTGCTCCTAAATATTTGAAGTTGGGAGCACCGGTGCTACCAAGTAAAAAAGTTAATTTCTAGCCCTGCATGTTGAAAACGCATTTTTCTTCCTTTACCGATTTAGATGTTTTCTGCTGGTTTTAATATGCTGGTGTTTAACTGCATTGCTTTATTCCTGCATTGAGCTCTCACATTTACCTTGTGCTCTGACTACTTCATAAGCATGTTGGGCGTTTCTCTCTGTCTTGCGCTGAACCTAGTCAACCAATCACAACAGACTGGGTCATCAGACCAATCAGCACAGACTACAAATCAAGAAGTCGTTAGGATAATTAGGTAAAAATAAAAGCATATTATAAGACAATAAAGTGTTTTTTGACCCATGTTGCTGAAGCCCCCTAAAACAAAAAATGACCTTATATAATGCAAAATAGGGGCTCTTTAATGGATGAATAAATGATGGAGAGGCAGATTGGTCAGGTCAAAGGTCTGTTTCATAAACAAAGCCTATTGCGAGGTGAAACTTGATCATATCAAATAGTGGCAAATGTTTAATGTTGTCTTTAAAAGATGTCAGCAGTAAGCAGCATTGAGATATATTTAGGTTGGCATTCCGGTTTATAAAATAACTGTTGTGCAATCCAGTTTTTTTAGGTGGTTCGATAAAGTAAATTCTTACAGAATACATCACATGCTGTTCAGGATTGTAAACGTGTAGACAAGCAAATTCACAAAACTCTAGGCACACAGCTGTTCTTCAAAACTCTGGGAGCTGTCAGTGACAGCAAGGGGGGTTTTTCTTGCATTTTAGCCACAGGAAATTGCCATCCAAAAAGAGTTTTTAAAGGGGGAAAGAAATAGATGGAAACTGATTTTCTGTACAAATACTAAAACTTTTCTGGTGAGGAAAAAATTAACCTGAAATAAAAATTGAACCAACAGCATATAAATAAAAATTAAATCAGCAAATTGGTGACAATAACCAAGCCTATTATAAAAAGCAGCCACCAACAGTTTTGTCATTCTCCAAATATCTTTCCTCCTAAACTTGTAAACTAAACTGGAACACCTACTTGTATAACTAGTTTATTCAACCCCAGGGCCATAAGGGTGACCTGATGGTTATTGGTCACATCCAGTCTATCCAGAATCTCAGAATGAGAATCTCAGGAATGAGGAATCTCAGGAATTATATGTTGTGGGGGGGAAATGACACTAAATAATGCCTAGGCTGTAAAGCCAGTCATAGCAGAGTAGGGCTGCACAATATATTGTTTCAGCATGGATAGGGCAATGTGAATCTTCACAATAGTCACATCACGAGTATACACAATGTTCAGACTAAATTTATTTGATCATTTCACATCACATCAAGCGTTTTTGAGGCATGTGACTGTGTGAGGGTTTTAAAAGCATTCAGGCCAATTTTTTAGTGTTTTTATCTTTGACAATTAATAAGAATTAATTCTATTAAATAATAAAAAAAACAAAGACTATGCAATATTCATTTACATTTGATTATTCAATTACTGCATACCTGAATTTAGTTTGACTCCGTGAAAAAGAATAAAGTGCTGTTTATAAAATGTGTATCTTTTTCTTTAATGAATTTACCTGGGCTTGTTTATTATTATATTTATGCATTCCCTACAGGAACATCTCCGAAAAAAAAAAAAAAAGATAGATTCTTTCCAAAAATTACTAAACACATCTAGTGAAATTGTATTCAATCGCAAAATATATATCAAAGAATAAAAAAAATATTAATAATAAATAAATAAAACATTTAAAATAAAAATAAATAAATAAATAAATAAAATAAAAAAAAAATAAAAAAAACACACAATGTTAGATTTTTTTTTATATCATGCAGCCCTATAGTAGAGAGAGCCACAAGAGCTTTAAATGGCTGTACATTTGCAATTTCTGCAACTATAGCTTAAAACAATCCAGTTGGAAAGGTGTTGACAGGTTTTCCCTCACAATAGTCCCTTGAGATAAACAGCTGACTGCTCACAAAGCTCTCTATTCTGCTCTTTGATGGTGATGGCATACAGATACCTTCTTCTGTCCAAGAGGAATTTGTGTGTTTCAGACATCCCATCCAGAGGGGGAATGTGAGCATTCTGATCAGTTATTTTACTCAAATAATAAATAATAATCTAGGGTTTTGCATTAAAATAAATCAGTAGAAAAAGTTTCCATGTTTATATAAAATAAGTTGGCCGAGTTGGGCCTACTCACACTATGCTATCCGAACCATGCCCAGGCCCTTTTCCCGGATCGCTTAAGAAGTGTGAGTGCGCTGAATCGGGCTCAGGCACGGTTGACTTGGCCAAGTCAATATTTGCCTGCATGTCACTGCATATCAAACGACTGAAACGATATAACTAGAGAAATCTCCCCTGTGCTGAGCGAGAGCGCTTCTCTACTGAACAGCGCAGCATCGATGACGTAAGCATGCCCAGGCCCGATGGTAGTGTGAGTGCGAGCCGTCGGGGGAGACGGGAGGGGGGACAAGCATGCTTTGGCCCGGTTCGAGGCAAATGTACATAGTGTGAGTATAGCCTTTTTAGTGTCTTAAGTTTACAGAAAACTAGAAAGCAATACGTTGCTATTTTGACATTTTTTTCTTAATTGTATATTCCACAAAAATGAGATGCTGCTACTATGACTAATTTAGAGATGTGACCTTTTCATTCACAAACTGCTCTCCGCACATCAGCATTTGAAGCTTGTTTGACATTTGAGTGTGTGTTTTTTGCATTGTTGCTATTGTATAAAACATGCTGTTAATAAAAGAAATGTATCTTATAACTTTTTGATGCATTACCGCCTTCATTTACAAAAAATGTGATATATTGTGGATGGTTTTCTTGTAATCAATTGATATAATTTGCTGATATTGTGATATCAATATTGGGGGCAAAATATCATGATAATATCATATCATGAGTTGACCTGTGATTCCCAGCCCTAATATATATCTGCTTTAAAATTCTTAAGTTTCAGTATCATACATACATGCGCCTGTCAAAGCCTCTTGTTTTAATTCTAGTTTGAGCCTGTGCAGGGTAGAGATCTGCGCGGGACTAAATTTTGAATCCCGCTCCCGCCCGCCAGGTTTTAGCCCGAACCCAACCGCTCCAGCTTATGTTAAGAATTTATTGTCCCGCTGCCCGACCCGCCCCGTTTTCTGCCCGCCGCGCCCGATCCCGCTAAAAAGCGGGGGAGAACAAAAACTTGCTTACGGCCGCCGCATCTGGCCCGATTGATTTGGGCCGGAGTCGAGCAGTGAGTCCACAAGCATCCGGAGCCGGGCTGAGTGGTAAGTCTCCGGCAGGCGAGAATCTAGCCGGAACTGGCCCGAGTGTATTTTGCTATATGGGAAATCAATCTCTCAATCTCAATCTCAATATCTCTCTATCTCTCTCTCTCTCTCTCTCTCATTCGCATAGCAATATCCGCGATATTGCTAGACAGCCCGCTCCCGTCCCAAATTAAACCCGTTACCGACCGCTCCCGCGATTTATTCGGAAATTTATTCCCGCGCCGCAGAAATCTGGTCGGGTCCTGCGGCGCCCACGGGACAGCCGCGGGAAGGCAGACTTCTAGTGCAGGGCCATACTGTTGCGATCTAATGGCCTATTTCCACTAAGTGGTATGGTGCGCTTCGGTACGGGTCACCTTTATCAGTCATGCGTTTTCACTGCCGAAAGGGTACCAATGGAACCCTTTAGGTGGTCGTGGTGTACGACAGAAAGTTTAGCTGACATCATTCTAACTTAAGGAAATGTCAAGTAAAGCTGTACGGGTGGTTCACATATCATAAAGAGAAGCACTTCTCACAAAACAGATGCTTTACACAAATACTTTAGTATAGATGTTCATTGCTAGGGCTGTCACGATATCTATTTTTTGCTGGGTGATGTATTGAACCCAAATTAATTGCGATAAACAATATTATTGTCACTTTATAACTTATATCACTAATAAAAAAAAAACAATCATTTTGACAAAATAGTGTAATACTTCAAGTACACTTTTTCAAAGTACATTTTATCTTTAAGAATATTTAGAATGTTTAGGTTTGAAATTGAAACATGAAAAAAGTATCTCAAAGCAAATAAATAATAAAAAGTAGATGTAAACAAAAAAGTGTAAGTCTAAAGTAGACTTTTAATGCATCACAGGTGCCATTTTTTTAATAATCAGTCAGATTCCAAGACAGAAGTGTTTGTTAAATGTTTGCAGCATCTTTTTTTAAATGCTGGATTTTCAAGTGTGTTTAACGGCTACATGCAATGGCACATAAATACATCCGCTACAGTTAACTGTATGGAAGACCCTGTTGAAAAAATGGGTAGAGTGGTTATTATTTAAATGTGATTTAAGGTTAGTTGAGTTGCCACTGTTCTGAAACAAATTCAACATATTGGCTTGTCACTTCAGTGGACTCTCCTTTCTCATTCGGCTCCAGTCCCCAGACTGGAGCTGAAGACTATGTCTTTGAAACCAAGTCCATCGCGACTTGTTTATCTTAACTGACTGTAGTTTCTAAACACGAGTCAGTGGATTTGCTTCTTGTCTTTTTCACCTTCTCCATCCACTCTCTCTCGTATGCACTCTGCCTGTGTGTGTGTGTGAGCACAGCGTGCTAAGGATGCTGCATAAGCCCCGCTTTCCATAGAAGGCAGAATGCAGTGCATTCTGCAATATACTGACTATCACGACAGGCTGATTATAACTGCAGATCAATGATCAACCTTTGTTTTTTCACGCTTCACTCTCACATTTGTCTGTTTCTGAAAGGACTCATCAATTATTCTGATTTGTGCAGTGATTGGTCTGCCTTGATTGGCACACATTGTGTAACTGATAATTCCCCAATTGATCTGAGACAGATTCCTTTAGTGAGACACAAACAAATGCAAGCGCTATTGCCAAAATCCCCTGATTTCAATGGATTCTTGACACTTACATAATCACATCACACTGCAGCTTTTATCCATGTTCTCTCTCTTATGCGAGTGGGCAAGATAATCTGATCGGCAGGCAGGACCTGTTATATAGTCACACACAAACAACAGGGTGACAGAGAGAGGTTTAACTGGCCTTTGACCTCATTCAGAATTGAGGACAGATCGTGTGTGCTGAGTGTTTGAACTAGTGTACAATAAATCTGCCCTTGAACTTTTGCCATATCATCTCCCTCTTCTACCATCCTCCCATTAGACTCTCAGTCTGTCACACTTACAACCCCATTTCCTTCCATAAATCCATCTGGATCTGATCTCCCTTCCTTATTATTCCTCTCCATAAAAGGATAAAACACCTCGTTTGACCACTTTCACTTATGTCACCACAAATCAACACAGAAAGCAATATTGCAGCTTAGTAGACAAATGATGAGTGAAGTCCATCAATGGATCTTTAAAGAGCCAAAACACCCCATCATCTTGAAGCAGAAATAAAGGACTTCAACTTATCAAGATGAATGTCATTCTTTGCAACACCCTAAAATCATTTTCAATTCTGAAGCTTGTGTGTTGATTGTGTGCAACGAATTTATAATTACACAAGAGATTTTCCTTCATACTTGAATGACCAGCAAAAAAAAGCAAGCTAAACAGTCTGCAGTGAGGGAGAAAAGGATGTGGAGGAGCAGACATGCACAACTTACCCACACACAAACACTTTCATATTCAAGTTAATCCACCCTACCGGCAGCTCTCGCTATCTCAGGGGGTGTTAGTCTATCTCCTCTGAGAACAGCCAGCTCCACTGTACCAGGCTCTGATTATTCAGCTCAGCTCACATGCACACACACACACACACACACACACACACACACACACACGCACGCACACACACGCACGCACGCACGCACGCATTCAGCATTCAGACTGAGGAGAAACACAGTTATTCCCAATACACCCACACACTGTGCTTCTTATTTGGCGAAAAGAATCCCAGCATGCAAGAACAGGAAAACATGATATTTTTAACCTAGAGCTCTCTGTCTTACACACACACACACACACACACACACACACACACACACACACACACACACCACTGCATCTTAGTAATTATTGCATAAAACACAGATTCACTGGATAATTTATGGAGAGCAAAAATGATGAAATCCAAGCACTTGAACAGGAAGTGGGTATAATCTGAACAATTACATTTGTAACCGAGGCTGGCTAGCAATGTCCTTTGTAGGTAAACCTCACTTCTCTGGTCTATAGCCTCCTTGTTAGAGCAGCCGACTTTCATACAAAGAATCGTAGGTTTGATCCCAGCTCAGAACAGAATGGATGCAATAGGACCAGTGGGTTACAATTGGGGGCTCGTCCGGGATGCGTGTGTAACGGAGGCTAGCTAGTAAAGTGCTATGCAGGTAAACCTCATTTCAGACCTCAAAAGGTGCTCTAGTGATGGTCACTTAGAGGCCATGGTCTTTAGCCTCCTTGTTAGAGCACCCGACTCCCATGCAAAGAATTGCCGGTGGGTTTCGCATTGGTTAATTGCTTAAAAGTTACAAAGTAACACAAAACAACAGACCTTTTTGAGATGTACAGTAGTCTTGTTCGACCCACTGGTGAAATGAAATTTACCTTTCACTGTTGGGTGAACAAATATACAATTTGGTTACAGCCTTTTTATATCAATCAATGATCTTGCATATTGATGAATCTGTTTTTTTTTGTTGTTTTTTTTTGGGCATTGTTTCCAACAACAAAATATCAGAAAATATCATATCATACAACCAGAAATCAGATCATTTATCCATTATTATGTTATCACAACATAACTATGATTTGGACATTTTATATTACCTACTCGAAATTAGTAAATAAAGCAATTCATTTAATATATATTTTAATAAATTGTAAAATTATAGAAATTAATTGAAATAAATCTCACAATAAACGGGATAAATAATAAGATACACAATTAAACATAACTCATGCGTCTTTTTGGCGCGCTAAATATATATAAAAAAAATAATCCCACATTTTCCATCCTGGCCAGCTGTAAATCCATGCCTTATGGAGTCGTTGCTGAGCAATGGATACAAAATACTCTGCTGTGGCTGTGTTTGGTTTTGTTCAATGAGATTTTGCTGCATCTCCCATTTTCAAAATTAGAGTCCCAGATACATAGTAAGTTTAATATAATTGTAGAGAAATGTAAAAGTAATGATCACTGTTGTAATCTCATCAGGGAAAACTGTGGAAAATCAAATTCTGCCTGGGACATGCATATTATTAATCCCCTGTGCAACATATGAGCATGTGTTTTGAATGCTTCTGATTACACTGCTCATGCAGGTCCAGCTGACATAGAACATGACTTTAAGTACAATGAACATGTTGAAGGTGCACTAATAAATAGCCCCATGTGCAACGTAACAGTCTGTATTGTGTTCTGACAGACCTGTTTTATACTTGTGGAATTTACATGATAACAAGGAAACACTAGTGCTTGAGATATGGCCATTTCCATGTAGGGAACTATTATTCGACCATGGTATACACATATTCTCTTTATAGGACAGATTTAAATACTTCAGACTGGCCATTATGTTCACACACTCAACAGATATGACAGTTAAAGGCCACATCTTCAAAGACCACTTGCATACATGGACAGAAATGAAAGCCAGCTCTTTCAAAGTATCCATCGATGAGCAGATAAATAAGCAAAATGTTGAATACTACGGTGTTGAGTGTGTTTTGAAAAAAGACGCAGACTAAAATGGATTCACTGATAGATGGCCACTGCTCAGACATTGCCCCTTGAGTACCCCTTTAAGAGATCACAGTTAAGAATGTACATCTACTCATACTGAAAGTGACATTCTAGAGCAGACCTAATTAATGTTTCCCTAAAGCTGTGTCATGAGTAATTGTGATAGTGTTGGCAAATGCGGTCAAAGCCTTCTGCCACAATTTCGAAAGGGTCAACAATAGATTAGGAAACCAGCCTGAGGGGCATAAACGGACAATACTAAACGTATACGAGTGTGAGACAGCTCTGGAAATTACAATATATTTGTTTGTACCTTTCATTGCCTGGCTGAAATTCAGACAGAAGGGATGGTCTGCGGCGATGAGGCTGGACCAGAGATCCATGGGTCAGACCATAGTCCCGAGCGTGAGGATGGTAGTCCACCAGTCCACCAACATCCTGAAATGAACATGTGACATCAGTGATACTTTTAAAAATAAAAATAAAAATAAATTATTTATTTGGCACAATAGCCAATAAGTATCTGAATTTCTGCTGAGCTTTTCAGGTCCGTTCTGAATGGATAGTGAAAATAAAATGGGATATCAGACCTCATTTTCAGCTAAAATAAGAAAAAATAGCCCTAGTTATCTAACGTTATCTTTCCCAAACACACGTTTTAGATGTCATTTATCAAACTCAAGTTAATGAACTGATTCTTTCACTATATTAGACTCGTCACAGTGCTGAATTTCAACACTTCAACATGCTCACCGGCACTTATTTGTTAGAAGGAAACGAACGTTTTTTTTTTTTTTTTTTTTTTAGTACCGGGACAAAACTATCACAGACAACACGAGGATGTGCTACAGAGGACTGCATTGTTTTATCGCTCACTGGGTTACATAGGCTGAAGCAGGGAAGCGTCCCCACGGTGTTTAACATTACCTGGTGCCATGAACTGAAGCCTAGGAGGACACTTAAACGCATTACTGTTAAAGAGTTTGTGATTTAGTTTGATGCCTAATATGCTTTTAATTGTTTAAATTAAACTTAACTGAATGAAGTTAAAGGAAGGTTTACACCATTTCTTCATTTTGAAATCGCAGAAACAGCTAGAGGTTTGTAGTCCACAGCATGTTATTGCATTGTTTTACAGTGCTGATCCTATACATTCAGGTTTCTTCCTACAGCAGCCTCACTTTCGTTTTTTTTTTTTTTTTTATGGTGGCCACATGAAATAAGCGTATAGAGAAGCATCTGGATTATTTGAGAAAAAATTTGCTGTAAAAATATCTAACAGCTGTTTTTGTATCTCTTTGCAATAAACTAATTTTAAAGAGTTTTGACATGGATTATTGGTTATTGGGTGTCTGCCCGATTGGGTAGCTTTACTTGCACATAGGAAAATGAATACCTGTTTCCAATGATTTAAGACCTACAACACCATATTATAAAAAATTTAATTTTTAATGGTGGCCACATGAAATAAGCGTATAGAGAAGCATCTGGATTATTTGAGAAAAACTGCAGCATAAACATTGGTTTGGATGTAGAGGCGGTCTTCTACTTGGCTGCTGAGCTGACTAAATATGAATACCGCTGATATCCATCTTCATTGCGATTAATAGCACAAAGTTATCTCTGCATCATATTCTAGATTACTGCTGAGGGTCAAATCTCATGTGATTGACTAATCTTATCTAGATAATTCTTAGGAATGCAAGATAACCCTTACTAACATTATCATTTATGATAACAGGAAAATGTTCCACTGCATTTCTGAAATTTTGTACATTTTAAAGTTAAATCCAAGTCAAGTGAATAATCAACCGTAAATAACTGCATAGTTTTCACTGTATGAATGAAAGATGAATTTTGATGAATACTGCTTTTTGACTAATTAATGTTTGTAGCTTTAACATGTAGTCTTAAAGAAGAGTTCAGATGCAAAAACAAACAGTGTCATCTGAAATTTTCTTCTAAAATGAGCATTTTTTTCCTCAGCTACCTAATGTTTATCTTCTCTTAATTCATTTAAAGGCAAATACATATTCCATATTCCAGTAGGTATTTTTGTGTGGAGTTTGCATGTTCACCCCGTGTTGGCGTGGGTTTCCTCCGGGTGCTCTGGTTTTCCCCGCAGTCCAAAGACATTTGCTATAGGTGAATTGAACAAACTAAATTGCCTGTAGTGTATGTGTATGAATGTGAGAGTGTATGGGTGTTTCCCAGTACTGGGTTGCAACTAGAAGGGTATCCGCTGTTTAAAACATATGCTGGATAAGTAGGCGGTTCATTCCTCTGTGGCAAACCCTGATGAATAAAGGGACTGAGGGTGCTTTCACACCTGTGAATCGACTCAGTGTTCCGAAACAGGTATTAAAATTCTTACATTGTTGCTCTTTGCTCTTGGTGCGGTTCGCTTTCACACAGCAAAGTTTCTAAATGGACCAAAAGAGCTAAAACAAGTCACGTGTGAGTAAACTCACCTCACATTGGTCAGAGGGTCAGGGTTTATTTTGCAGAGTCCGCTCAGCTGTCAGGGGAGGTGGTGATTTGATGGTGTTTGACAAGGTGAGCACGACGTGTCAGAAGAGCGAGGAGAGATCCGGTGAGGAGGGGTGAGAAGGGTGCGCAACGTATTTGAGGACCGGAAGAGAGACGCGAGATTACTGGGAGATTATCATTCATTTGCGGGCATCCGGGAGACTCCCGAAACTTCCAGCCCTACTCATAATTCTCTCTTCATGTAGCCGTATGCTTATTACATATCCATAAACCTCTGTGATATAACCGCGCTCGGATCATACCGCTTTCTCACTGCAATCAATCCGCTCCAGAGTTTGTTCGCTCTTACTGGGCAGACGAAACGGGTTCGAAACAAAAGTCTAGGTGTGAAAGCACCCTAGTCAAAAAAAATTAATTAAATGAATGAGTTGGACCAAATGAGAAGAAGTGTGGAAGTCCATGTAGGACTGTGGTATGCGACAACTTGCAGATGATATTGGTGTTTTATAACTGCCAAAAACAAGAACTATTTCAATTATTTCAGTTTTCCCATATAAAATCCCAATAGAACTTGTATAAAATAACATTATAGTAATACACAGGGTTACTGCAGATTTCTTCAAATCAAATTTATGACTGTTTAAGACCCTTTAAGACCATTTTAAATAAAATTGTAGTTTTATACAGGGCTAAACACTAAGCCTTTTTTCTAATGGCCCAGTTACTTCTGTAATAGGATCTATATTAATGGAAGATCATGGTAAGGGATGTGCTGCTTTAGTTTTCTCTCTGATTAAGGAATTTAATTAAAATAATTTGCTGTAAAAATATCTAACAGCTGTTTTTGTATCTCTTTGCAATAAACACATTTTTAAAAGTTTTGACATGGATTATTGGTTATTGGTTGTCTGCTGGATTGGGTTGCTTTACTTGCACATAGGAAAATGAACACCTGTTTAAAATTATTTAAGACCTACAACACCATATTGTAACAAATTTAAAAGCTCCTACACTGGGACGCTTTTTGTTTACGTTTACAGTCACGTTTTTTTGAGATGTTTGTCCGCATTTAAACCCAAGCAATTTTCACTGCCGTCAAGCAGAAGAGTGTGCAAAATCACTCCTTGGCATTAGAAGGCACTACACAACTTTAAGCTTTTGACACCGGCTTGTAACACAGAAGAAGACAGAAAGTTGACACACTTATTGTTAAAGTTACTGGCTATTCGAAAAAGCAGCAGCTCCAGCTCTAGCAATTAAGAAATGATTATTGTTCACCAGTGCAATAAGCAGTTCCACGTTCATATTGCCTCTGGGCATCTTCTTCAATATGCGCTCGCATTGACAGTTTTGCGCTTGAGAGCCTCCAAGTGCTGTTTACTGTAACTTTAGCAGCTCTGTGCATGTAAACAAAAGTTCAAATCTAATTGGTGGAGAAGGTTTTGATGTGGCGTGTCGAAACAAAAAAAACGAGCAAGAGGCGTTTCTTTAAAAATGACGCTTTTACACCTGGCTTTTTGCAGGTGAGCTCGATCACATTGGCGCCCTTTATTTAATCACAAGGCGTAAAACTTTGACGGAAAACGCAAGCAAAAAGGGTCCCGGTGTGCACGTGTCTTAAGACTTAAGGCCAAAATTCCTTACTTTTAAGTAACTTTTATTTTGAAAAAGCCCCGCAGACACCCTGAATACATTAAAATTACAACAAGACAGTATATTTGTGACAGGTGTTTTTTCTTAATAATATTTCTGTTATGTTTTTTCTTGGCTCAAGTCAATGTAAATAAGCAGGTACATTTAATTTTGTAATCAGCAAGTGCTGTACCGTATGGGCTCTCAGCTGCAGAGGAAGGTTGGCGGCACTGGAAAGGTGACGAGCGTCCACAGCCCTCCGACCCTGAGGCACTGGCTGAGGGTGTGAGGACATGCTGACGGTGCAACTTCCTCTACACGCTAAAGGTGGGTGTGGTCTTGTCACAAGCACTGTGCATCATGGGGGACTGGGTCCTGGTAGTCACCGACCTGCAAGTAACAAGAGAAAATGTTGTAGATTAAAAAATATCAATAATATAAAAAATGTAAAAAATCTGGAAGAAAATAAAAGAATTGTAGGCAATATCTTGCAGTGTGCACCAAACTTAAATCAACAGAGTTTAATCACAAGCAAAAGAGAGAAAGCACTGCTAGCCAACACCTGCTGCTGGCCGGATACATGTCGGCACACTGTGTGAATCAATGGATCACTTTGTGTCCTCCTCTATATCCTCTTCTGTTTCTGGCTAGCTCTTTCTGTCTAGGCAGCTGAATTTGTCCGCTGCATGCTGAAAGTCCCCTATTCATTTTTCAGATAAAGCAAAAATACACCATATGGATAAACCGAGTTTGTCCAATGATCCTGTAAGGTCATCAACTATGCTTCCATGTAGCACATTGTGTATAATTAACATACACTCAGGAGAAAAAAAATAAAATAAAATTAGGCTGAACAATATATCGTTTGAGAATCAATATCGCAATCTGTGTATCTGCATGACTGGATTATTTGTTAAAGATTAAAAGATAAAGATATGATTAAATATTAAGTATTTTTTAATTATTTATGCAATGACAACCATGCTATTTTACATTTGATTTTTCAATTTGTGTACATGAATGCTGTTGTACTCCTCAGAAAACCTTAAAGCCGTTTATTTACGTATTTTTGCTTGCAATTTATTATAATTTAAGCAGATCCACTGCCTAGAATAAGACTTGATCATCCCGGTTGATCTAAATTAATGAAATCTTTAACGCTGTGCAAAATCACAAGGTGAAGTTATATTTATATTGCTAAATATTTTGCGGCAAAACAAGATATTGCAATGTCAGATTTTTCCAATATCATGCTGGAGAGTTAAAAATACGGTGAAGTGATCTTAAATCTGCATTTTTTTTTATTCTATGTTTGACATAGGGCTGGGCGATATGGCGATGATTTTTTTCACATCAGTCGATTTCGATAACTATCACGATAAATGTCAAACTGTTACATCTATCCATTTTAAAGGATTTTCAGCATGTCAATCCCTTTGTGCAGCTGACAACACATTTTGTGAAATGTCTTAGCTATCTGACAATATTAATAAAAAAATAGTAATAAACAAAGAACATTCTTAATCTTTTTTTCAGCATTTACTGTTCGAGTTTTCACCAAGCAAAGGCATTACCTTACAAGTTAATGTATATTATTGTTCAATAAGAAATTTTTTTTAAAATGCCTGTGTAGCGTTACACATAGTGAATAAACATTATCAAACACTTATCGAACTGTCATTATCGTTTCATCAAAAAAAAAAATATATATATATATATATATATATATATATATATATATATATATATATATATATATATATATATATATATATATATATATATATATATTGTGCTAATTATCGTTACCGCCCAATCTTTTTAAAAACAATCAATAACGTTTCATTTTTAAAGGGCCATGACACCTCCCAATTTCAGGTAAAGTCTACTTCAGAATTTTTTCAAAAGATGCATGATTAATGGGCGTGGAGCTCCGCGAACATCGGGCAGGAGTGGGCATGGCCAGCAGGGGAGAACGTGAGCGAACAACTGTTGATGTCAGTTAGCTCACAAAATGAGACAAACCATGAGGAGAGTTTATAGTTTACAAAGTTAAAATGCAAAGAAATAAACAGTGATTTAATGCCCTGTTATTCGTAATTTCATAAACAGAAAACCACAATTTATATCATTATAAAGATGTGTGTTCATGTAAACCCTATAAATGAGGACTTCTCCCTCAATCCCCGTATCCAGCAGACTCAGTGCAGCAGGTCTCCTGACCTGTCTATTGTAACCATTAGTCCTGCTGGTAATCTGGAGGATTTGGGCAAACACAGCAGCACGGCGATGTGTCTGAATGTGAACGAACTCCTGATAAAACACAGCGTCCGCCATTCTCTAATTCTCGTGCTGCTCTCCCGACAAAAATGCTTGCAGCACGCACACAGCTTTGCTGTATGATCGGCCCTGACAAGATTGCGGGGGAAAACATGCAACAAACCCCGTGGATGATGGAAACAAACGCATATGAGCCTTCATGAACGGCTAAATACTGTCCCGTGGTTTCCGTGTCTCTCAGCTCGGGCTTGACACTGGCAGTTCTGGCAGGTCTCATGAATAATTAAGCAGCCGGCTCTTCTCATAGGATAAGAAAACTCCGCTATGAATAATAATGAGAAACCGACGCATCATCATTGCACTTGCAGTACTGCGCTACGTCGCCAATTTTGATCCCGCCCTAAAAATAATTTTAAACCCGGAAGCTGAAATTAGCTGACACAAGCTCAAAATTATCCAGTTTTCCCCACAATTTAAGCTGACAGGTGCTAACATTGTCTTAACTGATGCTCAACACACACAAATCTGTTAATATATAAACACAACTCTGTCAGCGAGAGTGGTTGAGATCAAGCACATTAAATGAAAAGCAAATGAGAATGAGAAGTGCCTTGATGGGGGCTGGACATGTCAAATGCTAGAGAGCATTTGATTGGTCAGATGATTTGAAGAGAATCTTCAAAAAAAAAAAAAAAAACCTTCTACATTTACATCTTCTAAATTGTAATTTTGTCAGTGTTTTGAGTCACACTGGTTTGGCGGTATCCTTAACACTAGCATGCTAATGCAAACATCTAAAAAACTGGTGTTATCTTAATTTCACAGGAACTTTAAATATTAGTGTGCTTTGTGAAAGCAGGCTTACAGTAAATCATATGCATAGCTCACAACAATTACAATGAACTGTTTATGATGCGTTACAAACAGATGGCTGAAAAATCACAAGCAACAATTACATGAATATTTACATTAAAATGGGTAAACTCCACCCTATGTGTTCTCATCATCACTGAATAATAAGACAGGTTAGATTGGAGGGACAAGAAGTTTTGATGGTGTCAATCAAGGGTTGAGTCCCCAAGAGGAGCTCAACCACACAGTCTCACCACAACATGAAGTGGAGACAGGAAAAACAAAGCACCAGGTGTTGAGAGTGCCAGCCCAGCACAGATGATTCCCAAACACATTAGACATTGCTCATAAATAATACGGCATGTCTGGAATTGTCAGTGATGCAGTTAGCAGAAATGTGAATCTTAGTAGCTAGTTGAACCATGCCGAAGTTTGCAAAAACATCACAAGTAAGTACAATCTACAAGATTTGCAAAATGCTAAAGCAGTGACCTTACAAGAAGCATCAAAGAAAGATGTTGCCCGCAGGGTTACTTTGTAACATGAAGCCGAGTAGTGTGAATTGCTTTGTTCAGATAAAAGACAGCTTGTTGAATGATGGTGTTCCTGCAGCTCAGCAAGCTGAAGTCAGCTACATGTGATTAATCAGCCTAGTGTTTTAAAAACATCTCCAACACAAGACCATGAGTTCCATCATCCTGTCATTGATTACATTATCAAGGACTTTTGGAATTAGATTATAATGAGATTTAGACAATATTCAGATTAAACCTTCACACATAAACAAAAGCACAGCCTTCACTTTCAATTTATACACACTACCTGACAAAAGTCTTTTCACCTATCCAAATTTTAGGAACAACAAATGATAACTTGACTTCTTGTTGATCATTTGGTATCAGAAGTGGCTTATATGAAAGACAAAAGGCTCTAGATTACGCTTATTTTACCAAAATGAAACATGACCATGCCTTAATTTCTAATTCTTTAATTAGGACAATAAGGTCTTTCTTTGCTTAGGCAAAAATCTTGTCACTAAACAGAAATAATGTACAGTATAGAATATAAAGTCAATGGTGCAGTGAAAAAAGAATGAATATTGTGCATGACTCCCAAGAGCTTGGAGGACTGCATCTATACATCTCTGCAATGACTCAAATAACTTATTGATAAAGTCATCTGGGATGGCAAAGAAAGTGTTCTTGCAGGACTCCCAGAGTACATCAAAATTCTTTGGACTTATCTTCAATGCCATCTCCATCCTACCCAAGACATGCTCAATAATATGCATATCTGGTGAATAAGCTGGCCAATCCTAGAGCACCTTGACCTTCTCTGCTTTCAGGAACTTTGATGTGGAGGCTGAAGTATGAGAAGGAGCCCTATTCGGCTGATAAATTTGCCTTTTCCTGTGGTTTGTAATGTAATGGGCAGCACAAAATGTCTTGTTACATCAGGCTGTTGATGTTGCTATCCCCTCTGCAGATCTCTCGCACACCCCTATACTGAATGTAATCGCAAACCGGGACATTTCCTTCACCAAGCTTGACTGATTTCTGTTAGAATCTTGGGTCCATGTGGGTTCCAATAAGTCTTCTGCAGTATTTGTAATGATCAGGATGCAGTTCAACAAATGATTCATTGCAAAAAAAAAAAAAAAAAAAAAAAAACGACCTTCTGCCAATTTTCCCCATGATTAACTAGAAGTTTGTATTTGTTGGTCTTACAACTGGGATTGACCACAAGACTATTGTCAGTTAGTGTATATTAAATGTGTATATTTAGTTATTTATGTGGCACACAAAAAGTTTCAACATTAAATAACATGCTGTTATGTCTGTGTGCACCTGAAAGAGGTATACTCACACACTAAAAACAGTATGCGAGCTGAGTTGTATGTCCAAATTAATAGTATTCGAAAAACAGTATGTGAGAAGTACCCAGATGACCTACTACTACTAAAGTGCACATTTAATGAACACTACACTATCGCATGCATGATGCAACAAGATAATTCATGAAAATGAAAAAGGCGACGCAACCAACGCACGAAGGATATATAATAATAACAAATGGCGGATGTAGTACATCTGATATCCATTCACACTATATTCATATTCATACTGTAAAGTAAATACTTTTAAAATGGCCGTGTAGTAAATTTAAATGCAAATGTAGTACTTTAGTAGTATGCGATTTCAGACGCAGCCCCATGTTTTCTCAGATGCTAGCATTATTGCTAATAGGACAACTTTCACTCAATATTATATTGACATGCTTGTTTTTCTTAACAAAGCACATGTGAAAGAGTAGAACAGAGATAACTAAATGCTGACACGAGTGCATATGTTTGCTCCGTATTATATGGGCAGCCTGCATTATTTACATTTTCCCCTACACTCTACACAAATCATTTTAGGTTTTAACTTGCACACTTTAATAATGTTTAACTAATTTATTTAATCAGGATGTTTGGAAGTACTGATCAAAAACATTTGTCCTTGCCATAAAACTTCATTTTAATAAACAAAAATGATGAGCTCTAATATTTGAATGCATTTCTTAAAACATTAATGTTCATCCCGTGATGCCATGCGAGACAATTCATGAATAAGAACTAATCAATGCAAATGACTAAAGAAGGTTACGTGATAACGACAAAAGGCAAATGTAGTACATCTGAATTCCATTCACACTACTCATATTCATACTGTATAAAACATACTTTTATAACAGCCCTGTAGTAAATTCAAATGCAGATGTAGTACTTACTATTATGCAATTTTGTATGCAGTTTTCTCAGATGCTAGCATGATTGCTAATAGAACAACTTTCACTCAATATTATATTGACAAACTTGGATTTTCTCAACAAAGCACATGTGAAACAGCAGAACAGAGATAATTAAATGCTGACTCAAGTGCATATGTTTGCTCTGTTTTATAAGGGCAGCCTGAATTATTTACTTTTTCCTCTACACTCTATACAAGACATTTTGTTTTTTGTTTTTGTTTTTAATTTGCACACTTTATTTATTTTTTTCTTATATATAATAAATAAGCTTGTAGGTAATATAGCTTAATTAGTTAACAGAAGTACTGTTAAAAACAACATTTTTATATTTAAAATAGTCGTTCTCATCTGGGAAGAGAGGAAGAATAATAGAGATGGTTTAGAGATTGTCAATTCCAAATCTAAAGTAACCTTTTATTGCAAGAAGTTATCATTTTAAACGTTATACTGCATCAATTAATACGGTTTAAAGTAATGTTTTCGCGTTCACTTTAGTTTAGGTCACAATTCCTGCTAATTACTACTACCTTCCTAAGTAAGATATTAACTGTTCATTAGATGTTAAAAGTATGATCCTAGTCTGCATCCCTAATATACCCAAAACCTAAACCTAAACCCAACCTTACTAACTATTCATAAAACACTAATTAGTAGTTTATTAAGCTAGTAGTGTTAGTTAATGGTGTCTTAATAGCATGAACTATGACCTAAACTAAAGTGTAACCATTAGGGGTGTAACGATTTATCGTTGTACGATTTATTGCGATGCAAAAATGTCACAATATGCATCGTGGCGTTATGACGATTTGATTACGATATGACGTCCGTTTTCTCTTATTAGTTGAGTTGTTTGCACGTGAGCTACGTTCCATCTGCTGTCGCACGCGAGTTCAGATTGCAGCAGCAGTAATGTTAGCAGACCAAGATGAGTGGAGCTGAAATAGATGATGGCCCATCCTCTCAAAATCAGACGTCTGGCAACATTTCGGTTGTACAGTCATTGCTTTAGACTCGTCCGCTTTTTGTCACGCATACTGGGTCAAACATCTTAAGTTTTAACTTCTTCACAGTGATTTACATACTTTGCACAGCGACAGGGATACCTCCTAATGGTGTTGAAAGAGTCACATACTGTATTTATAAGGTACAATTCACCCTAAAATATCATTCTGTCTTCATATAATGTTCCTGCCGCAAAATCACACATGACGTGAGCTGACCTGAGCTGTTACTACAGAGGGCGGACTTTGATAGACGCGTGCGTATGGCAAGCCGTTTTAGCATTTAAACCTTTGTTCTGACTATCCATAAATATATTTAGAGATATCTCTAATTATATTTTGACTAGTCATAATTATAATTCGACTAGTCAGAATGACAATTAGAGATATCTGCAATTACAACTGTACTAGTACGAAATCAGATTGGAGATATCTGCAAATATATTATGACTAGTCATATTCCTCCATTGACTTCCATTGAAAAATATTTGCAGATATCTCTAAATGAGTTTTGACTAGTCACAATTGTAATTAGAGATATCTCTAAATGAATTTAATTAAATATGAATTAAATACCTGGAAATGTGGATTTTTTTTTTTTGCACACACAAAAAACGCAAGTGACCAAGCAAAGCCTTAAGCTCTTACTGTTAAATTCAATTGAATAGAAAGCTTGTTTTTTTTGCACCTTTACTTAAATTGTTCCTTAATTTTGTCTCTGTCATTTCAATAATATTTTTAAGAAGATTTTTAATTGTTTTATTTTCCAGAGACAGGCCTGTTTAATTTATTTTCTTAAAGAAGGTTCAATTTAACAAGTTGAAAAAAAAAAAAACATAAAAAATAGTTTACTTGTTAAAATTTGCATCTCAGTTTAATTTTCAATTTTTATTCCAAATATCGTGAAATATTTCGAATCGTTAACATTATATCGTGATACACATCGTATCGTGAGCTGAGTGTAACGTTACACCCCTAGTAACCATGTTTTCTAATAAATTAGGACATCACTTATGGCAACTTTAATGTAAAATAGTTTGGTTTATTTATCTTTGGCTAACAGCTCTCAATGATATTTAGTTTTTGGCCCTTTATACAAAAAAGTTTGGGCACTCCTGATTTAAATAAACAAATATTTGAATCCTCTCCTTTTATAAGCTTATATATTTGCATTTCTTAAAAGCATAAATGTTCGTCGTATGTTGATACAATGATCTTGTGCAACATTTGTAGCATCCACTCATCTTAATTATCCAAAGGTTACTTGACAAAGAATTACTTTCATTATCACCCGAACAGCACACAGCCTTTGTACCTTGAACATCAGTCCTCTATCTGCAGCCTGTTTCACAACAGGGATTACAATGGGATGACATTCCAAGCACTTTCGTTTTATCTGGCTGTCCTTGATAGAAGTTAGTTTAAAAGAAAAGAAAAAAGCTCTTTACACTTTGTGGCTTTAAATAACACTACCACACTAACAAACAACAAATACAAACACACACTTCCTCGAATGGGTTTCCCCCTTTTGTTTACGGTGTCATTAGCCCTCCTGCTCAACACAGCATACAAACCACTGGCATCTCTAGGGGCCCAACAGTCTCTTTTCCATAGACACACACACACTCAAATTACCATATGAGAGAAGTCGGTCTATAAAAGATGAACAGTAGTGTGTCTTTTCTTTACATTACAACATAAAACAAGGTCATCAAGTGTTGCCAAATACACTGACGTTAAAACAAGAAGTCAGGTCCTCCGTTCTAAACCCCTGTAGCTCTTTTACTAGACAAAAAGAGGCACACTACAGTCCTCTTCCCTTCCTGTCTGTCACTGAATGATTTACATGGAAAGAGCAGATCGCTGGGCCGTGTTTTACTGTGCTGGGTGTGTGTGTGTGTGTGTGTGTGTGTGTCAGGGAGGAGATTCAATCGTCCAGGAATGTTTGGAGCTCTGAAGAGGAACAAAAACTCTTTGTCATCCATCCTGAAGGCACATTGCACACTCACACATGCCCATGAACACTCATGCTGTGTCAAATGAAATCACACACAACTCGCAGCAAACACAAGTTTAATCCAACAATGACCGACACAGGCAACAAAGTCTGGATTATTTTCAACTTGGTGTCTGAATGGAATGTGCTGTTAATATTAAATTGTCACTCAGTGCATAAAAACACAACAGATACACGGGTGTTCAAAAGTTTGGGCTCAAAAAGGTTGTTTTTAAAGGTCCCATGAAAATAAAATAACATTTTTTTAGATGTTAGTGTCCATATTATTGGTTTTTAGGATATCTATAAGCTTGTGCGCCTCAAAACACTGACAAAATTTGCATTTAGAAGATATAAAACTGATTTGAACTTGATATAAAGCTTGTAGTTTGTCACTTCCACCCAAATGGATCAACTTTAATCATGTCAACTCACACTACAGTTTTTCATCACATCATAACCAATCAAATGCTCTCTAGTGTCTCACATGCCCCGCCCCCTTCAAGATGCTTCTCATTTGCTTTTCATTTGATGCTCTTGAGCTCAACCACTCTCACTAGCAGAGCTGTGATAAAGCAAAACACTATTGGCTGTTTTTTTTAAGGGGAGGAGCTAGGGCTGGGGCAATAAACGATATAATATCGAATCGCCAGAAATCTTATGTCAATAACAATGGTAAGTCCTGGACATTTTTACTCTATATTGACCAAAGAGACAATCACGGAGCAGAAATGTGCAACAATGGGAGTCTAAAAGTGTGTTGATATTAGAGATATATTGATTTATCAGTCAGAGAAAACTTATCGGTAGAAAATATGTTATACCATTTAATGGACCTCCTAATTTTGTGGCTCAAGTCATTGTTGGGTTACTCTTTTAAATCTGGAAGCATTAAAAACTTATATCAAAATATATATCCTTATCATTCAATATGGAAAAAAATTATCAAGATTGCATTTTTGCCGTATCTCCCAGCCCTAGGAGGAGCTACCCTCTCTTCATGTTTTGGTTGAGATTAGGGCTGCACAGAATTGAAAAAAATTTAACATTGTGATATTTTTTTGTATCTAATATATATTGCAATATAATGTATATTTCACCAGATAAATGCACTTAAAAAGTCATAACTTGGGATGATTTTGTAGGTTAGTTAAATATAAATATAGATTTATGTAATTTATTATATACAGTGCATAAACTGCAGTCATAAATAAACACAACTGAGCAGATAATAAAATGAAATAAGCCGTGCTTTATGGTTTTCTAGAGAGAGCAGCAGTAAGTAGGTTGAATAACTAAGTGTAAAATAGCTTTGTATGATCCTCACCATAGAAATGATTAAATAAAATGAATCTTTATTAAACGTCTTAATGCACTTCTAAAATGCTTTAAACACTCTTTAAATGTTCTCACAGCCACAGGCCTTAAAAACACATGCAGGTGATAAACTTTCACTCTATTATGGTTTAGTTCTGCAGTGTCACCACAAATATTGTGTGTTCTGACCTGTAGTTTCTGGTCATCTATAATCCTAACTCAACTTTGCATATCTTGTGATGTGACTTTTGTGGACGCACACATTGTGATCTCGATGCTCAAACAATATAGTGTGTAGCTGTAGTTGACATTAAGTCAAACATTGAATAATTTCACAGGATCTATAAAAGAATTCTCTTATGTTTACCAAGGCTATATATATTTAATCAAAACCTTATTTATTTTAAACAGGAAACCATATGTTAATAATATAAATCTTTTATTGAGCGCAATATAAAATTTTACAAAAACCTGAACGATGGCAAATGTGAAAAGACAAATAATTCAAAAGAGAATTTTCAGCATTGTTTTAGACATGATATTGACTATTGAAAAGTGTCTCAGAGTAAGATTACAAGACAAAAGATTATATTTGCTGATGTAAATATGACTTGATAGAGCTTCTTTTTCCTTTGCAACAGATTTTTCTGATACTCAGTTAAATTGACAGGTTAAGTGCTGTAGTTATAATCATTTTAAAACAACATATTGATAAGAAAGATGACACACACAGTTAATAAGATCACAAAATAAAACATTATTTTAAAAAAAACTAATATATTTTTGGGATTCCAGAAATATCCTAAATAAGCTTATTCAATTAAGTAAGAAGAGCTAATAGAGGAGATAAATATAATGCTTTAAAACAAATTGAATTTACAGGGAAAAAATAACACATTACTGCCGACAGTCAAAATATATATAAAAAGCAGAACTGTGAAGTTCATAGCTTCACACTTGCACATGTTCTTTTGCAACATATTTTAATTGAGTCATTAAAACTGGAACTTCTCTATGAGGTTGAGAAACTTCTGCATTACTAACATTTTGTGTGGATTTTTACATTTACAGATCTCTTTATGGCATGCTTGACAAGAAAAGAAGATGTATTTTGCATCTGATGCAAAGTCTCACAAGCACACCAAAGTGGTCATTGGGGCTGCACAATTTATCGTTTCAGCATCAATATCGCATTGTGATTCTTCGTAACAGTCACATCACAGAATATGTTGAGTTTGTATAATAATGTATCATTTGTAGGGATGTAATGACTCACTGTGAGCCGGTTGAAAATATATTTAAATATGTGACAATTCAAATTGGTATAAATGTTAAATGAATCATTAAATGACCTGCACAGCAGCAAATACTGCAAAAAGACTTTTACTTACACTAACAACACATATGATGCACATAAATCATCATCAGCACAGTGGTAAACTACTGTCACAGATGTCTATATGAAAAAACCTATTAATAAGCCAATCTACGCCGACTGGAGGATTTGCAGCTCCAACCAGTGCTACGGCGATCCCATAGTGCATCAGTGCTTTCATATCGAAAGTGTGAAGAGATTTTTCAGACTAAAAATTTGTTGTTACAGAAGCAGATAGATTATTTTTACCCTCACCTTTTCAAATGAGTTTATGCACATTTCCATAATTTGCTTATTATCATTAGATAATAAGATTACAAAACAAGATTATCTCCTCATAAGTGCATCACACTGATACTCATACTAATTACAAGTAATATTAATTAATCAACTTCACACCAGCCATCTCAATTCCCAGTGAAAGAGCTTTTTCATCAGCAGGGGACATTGTAAATGTGCAAAGACCACAGCTTATGCCAGAAAACATGCTGATTTTTCTTTTAAAAATGCCAGCACAGTCAGCTTTAGTTTGTGTACATTAAAGTTTAGTTTGCATTGTATTTTTCGAAATAGCAGTATAGTTATGGCAGAAAATGTATTATTTGGCAAAAAATGTGCACTATTTAAGAAAAAAAGAAAGGGCTCTTCCCCTTAAATGTGATTCAAATAATTTTGTTTAAAAATCGAGACTAAATCGTGAGATTAGTATCGTCAATCATATCGAATCGTGAGTCAAGTGGATTGTTACATCCCTAATCATTTGCATCTGTTTTTGATGCCTAAGATTCTACAATGATTTTTGAAACCATTCAGACATGATAAATTGTACCATTTGTGACCTACAATTATTTGAATTAATTGTTTGTATTTTTATCATTCATGTACTGTATTTGAAAACTATTAGACTTGGGAAATGATAAGACACTTAATTTTAATTGTATCTTTTTCTTGATTGTTTATAAATTGTTATGCATTGAAATACTCACAGCACATATGTAAATACAGAAATGCACTGCAAACAGCACAGACCACAACGAAAATGTGTCGGGAGATCCCAACAATTGTATAGATTGTTTATTAGATTTTATGGAGATGCTTTCCCACTGCAGAATCAGCCCAATAAATCTAACACTATAAATTATTAACTTTTTTTTAAATAGTTACTAAGTCATCTAGAGAAATTTGATTATATCGCAATATATAACGCAAAATAAAAAAAATATTGCAATGTTGGATTTTTCCAGTATCCTGCAGCTGTAGTGCTCTTCTTAACAAACTAGCCCAGCATTTTACTATGGGCTTAATCGCTGGCTTCACCGACCAGCCTCTTCAAAATGAGTCCCAGAGAATGAAGATTTATTTCAAAAGGAAGACATTGGGTGTGAAACCCACACGTGTCGGCTTTGGCTGATCTACTGGCACAGTGTGAACTGTGCAAATCTGGAAACAAACTTACCACTGTTCTCTGGCATCATTGAGCTTTGTGAACGAAAAACCACAACTGCTACGACAGGGAAAGTGAAAGACAAGAAATAAAAAAAGGAAGGGAGAAAAGAGTAGAAGCAGTAAAAGACCTGGAAACTGCTCCTGTGGAATGAGAACCAAGAGATATCGCTCTCTATAAGAGAGAGAGAGAAAGACTAGGCCTTCAGACAGAAGGGGAAACACATGCCCTGGCACAGATACAGACACCCACAGGCAAGCTCATGGCTGCCTGCCAACAGCACGAATGAACTCACTTACCCCTCTCTCCCTCTCTCTCTCTTCTTTTCTTTCCTTCTTTCCTCTTTCAATCACAGCGCTCACTCAATCCCAACTCTTTCTTCTCCCCTTCTAGGAGTGGCTGGCTTTTTGTGTGATCTCTCTCCCTTTCTTTTCCTCCGCCTGGCTCTTGCGTTACATCTATCTTCCTACCTTTTTCCAGTCCCTCGTCCTGCTGATAAACATGCACACACAGCTTGAAAGAACTGGAAAGAACCAGAGCTAACTGCCTACAATTAACCACTGGGTAGCTCTATCTCTCACGTGCATTTTAGGCTTCTGACATCTCGTCTGTTACTGACTCTTACAAAAGCGGAGCCCCGGTTTCTCCTGTGGGTCATGATGGATGTAATAAACGTAAGGCCTGTAGGAAAGGCATTAGCTGATGAGCCGCGATCAGGTCCCTCCTGCTGGCCCAGTAATGTCAGAGACAGCATGAGGTTGTGTGTGTGTGTGTGTGTGTATGTGCGCGCGTTCCCATCCATCTGCATCATTCATCTATCCCAAGACATCTCTCATAATCCCACGGCACAAAAATGCCACTTCAATCAGCGGTGTCATTATCGCCTCTAATTTCCCACCTTCAGCATTTAAGCCTGAATGTTCAGTCTGGCTTTTAGTTTGAATCTGACACTCTCTGTGAAGCATGTTGTGTATTAATTAGCGCACCCCATTTAGACTGTGGAAATGTTGTCAATCTAATTTCTATCCACTGCAGACAGACGGTATATCATGGTGGTGGAAAGGGAACGTCTTGTAGCAAAAAGCGCACAGCTCGTCCTTCACATTCTGCCTAGAGGGATCAGCCTTTTTCCAAAATCCAGCAACTCATCGCATATTATCAATTTTTTTTCTTTTTTTTAAGCCTTGTGTTGAATGGAACTTTTCAATTCTGGAATGAAAGATATTGTTTTGAATGAGGAACAGCTAAATCCAGTAGTTGAATAATGTCACAGAATGAGGACAGTCAACAAATTTTGTTTTCTTAACATTTTAAAACGGCTCCTGTTTTACCCCTTTATCGAGATTTCAGATAAATATCTCTAGAATGTGTCTGTAAAGTTTCATCTCAAAATACCCATCAGTTTATTTATTATACCTTTCAGAATATTGGAATTTTCTGCTCTAAATGCAATGTAGCTTTTTTGTTGCCTGTGCCTTTAAAGCTGGCTCACCCGCCCACCGTTCCCACATGTCTATGTGCTTCAATCTCAGCCTCGGCTGCGTCAGATAAACAGCACAGTGACAGACATGAAGCAAGCAGATTGAACGTAATGTTTGTAAGAAATACTACAGTAAGAACTTTCCCAATGATTATTTGATGTATTTGTTGTGGAGTTAAATTCAAGCCTTACTGCAACGATGAGTCACACAACTCACAATGTTGTTACAAAGTTCACGCACACATACAGTAGACACACAAACAGCACACGCTTTAACTTTGCACTGTTTTTGCATGGCATGTTTGACAGGATATATGTTAATACCCACTGCTGCACGGACATCCATTATGTTAATGTACAAAATAAACCTGATTTAATGTCCACAAACCAGGATTGAAGTGTAATAAAGTAAAGCTAAAGTAAATTGCTTTATTTCATTAACATGCACTGTTTTAAAATAGTTTTAAACTTGTAAAACTCATCCTTAAATCACATTTGATAATGACTGATGATCACAGATAGCTGAACAGATCTTTTAATCCCAGTTAATTTACCCATGTCCTGTCTTTTTGATACGATTATACACATTACGGAAACATGTTATTACATGACTGTCAATCAATTCGGACTAAATATATCACATTGCGGTGGGCCTTGAAATGGAAAGGATTTGGATCCTATTTTAATTTCAGGAAATTTAAAATAGTGACTTACGGTCTTTATATCACCCCGATATGACTGTGGACACACTATACCTACACACAGTTCTGTTCAAACAGCTTACCAAAGATGATTATCATCATAGGTGCCCTTTACATAGCACAAAGCATCACTAAAAGGATCCTTTTGAAAGCCATCTAAAAAGCCAAGATTTACTACATCAGTTTCAGTTGTAATTTTATTGGCTTATTTTCAGCATCATTGTAAAATAAAATTATTTTAAATAAACATTGGATCATTTGATTTTCACAGAGCAGAAAGCATGAACAATTGCAAAACTCTGTCATAAAACAGAATTGGATTCATTAATTTCACAGATTTAGGCACATTTTAGATTAATAAAAATCAAAAGAACTGTACACCAAATCTAATTATGATTTGGGCATGATTAAACCAAAAAAAAATAAAAAATTAGGTCTGCATGTTCCACATGGCTGTGTGAATGAACGCAGCTGTTTTATTTACTACACCATACTGTAGGAGGCGTGAAGCTTCTCAGAAGCTTTTTTTTTTTCGCTAATTTATAACTAATTTATATAATTTCATCCGTCTAGAGCTACTCTTACTTCACCTGCATTTTAATTTTATGGGAAAAAAATGTATTACATGAGTCATGGAGAAAACAAAGATCAGTAAGAAACAAAACGTGTAAGAAAAAGTAACAAAAATATTACGAATGTACAACAGAAAAATGAGTTTTTTTAAAGCAAACAAATCCTTTATTTTTTTTTTTAAATGAAGATACTTAAGTTCAATAAGTTCAATTTAAAACAGGATAATTTATGTTTTAGCATATAAAAATATATTACTTGTGAAATCCATACAGTTTTTTTTGAAGAAAGACAAGGAGGATATAATCTGAGAGAAGAACAAAATCTTGGAAAGTTGAAAACAAGGACAACTTTAAAAAAGTTTGTGTATTTGACTGTATGTGATGTGAAATTATGAAACAGACTAGAACAGATTCACAAACAATGTCAGGATGTTAAACAATTTAAACAGTTGTTTGAATATATATTAAAGGAATATCCTGATTAATAGAGTTGGGAAACAAATAAAATAAGAAACGCAAGATGAAATTCAATTAATGGTTGTTTGCAATACTATGTTTTTATGGGACTATGTTATCAAACTTAAATGTACAAATGGAATCAAACTTATAATACATGTCAAAACGATAAAATATGTCTCAGGTAAAAAAATAAAAAATAATTAAAAAAAAGAGAAAAGTAAAAGAAGAAATAACTTGAAGTAATAGATAAATGATGTGTGTGGAAATGGGGTAGGGAAAATAAGCTTGTGCTTCATCCGCTCCATTTGAACCATTTTGAAATTTATTTTGTTTACAGAATTGTTTTTGTATGATTTTTCTGTTCAAAATAAATAAATCAAAATCCAATCAACTGAAAGAAAAATATTTAAAAAATCGTAACGATTAAATTAATTTGTTCATCCATTTGGTCTTCAATGTTTTTATTAATAATAAAACAACCTTTGAGAAAGTGACATATCATTTCAAAAGTGTTTACAAAAAAGATTATCAGCTAAACTAGTAATTAAACACAAATCCTAACTCAAATCTTTAACAGTAGAATATAGAAACGCATTTATGATGGTTAAAAAAGGGTTTGATTTTCTGAAAGAAGCATTTGCAATCTTTGTTTTTATATCAACAAGCAATATTTGTGTCCAATCTAAATGAAAGATGTTTATGGTCACATTTATATACACAGTGTAGGAGGAATGACAGTAGACAGCTGTAAGGATGCACCTTCACCTGCATCTGAGCTCATAAACAAAGCTTTTAATATCACTACTGCTTACATGTACTCAGTGACCTCAGAGGTTATTGTGCTCCACTCAGCCTGCTGTGTAAAAACCTTTGTGTGTGTGTGTGTGTGTGTGTGTCAGACAAGACAGACTGTATTTCCCCTTTTCAGTGCCTCTTTTCTGTTCTCTCATCTGTACCACCCCCCTCTCTCTCCTTTCCTCCCTCGTTCCCCTCTCATCTGACCTCTCCATTGTTCTTTCGGCTAGTGGCCCCTGTAGGTTATTTGGGGTCATGGTCCAGGGCAGCTGTCTGACCTCTGTGACGGGCTGTGAATAAAAACACCCTCCCCCCTCCGGCACAGTTAAAACTCTATACTGTCTGCATTCCCGTGCCAATTTGATCCATATTAACAGATCTGGCCTCGAGTCAAAAGTCTACAGCTCTGCTTACAATTACATTCAGAGCGACGGGTGCTTCATATTCACCTTTAAATACCATCATCAGCCATCTGCCTTCCAACACTGCTGATAAACTGCTCCATAATTCATCCTTAAAGGGGATAGTGTGGCCAAAAATGTAAATGTGTCATTTTATTACCCTTACACTAAGAAGCAGGCAACTTTATCCTTTAGCAGAATACAAAACTAATATATGAAGATCTTGAAGATAATTCAGGTTTTGCATATTGTTAAAAATTTTGTCAAAACAGAAAACAAAACAATAATACTCAACATCTTAAATTACCTGAGGGTGAGAAAATTAACAGCAATTTTTTTTTTTTTTTTTTGCCAAACTAATTATTTTCAAGATGTTTCTGATTGTATAACAAATAAAAAAGAGAAATTAAATAAAGTTAAAAATATATATATATATATATATATAAAATAAAATAATGATTTGTTGGGTTGCAGCTGGAAGGGCATCCGCTGTGTAATACATATGCTGGATATGTTGGCGGTTCATTCCACTGTTGAGACCCCTAACTAATAAAGGGACTAAGAAAATTAATGAATGAATAAAAGAACGGAAGAATGATAAAAAAAATTTAATATAAAAAAATATATAATGTAACTGAGTTCAGCTAGTGAAGTGCTTTGCAGGTAAACCTCATTCCTGTGGTGTTTAGCCTCCGTATTACAGCAACAGACTTCCATGCAAAAGAATCGCCAGTTTGATCCCAGCTCAGCACGAGTTGGGTGCAGTAGAATCAGTCGGTTACACCCGGGGGCTCGTCCGAGATTTAGGGGAGTGAATGTAACAGAGGCCAGCTAACGAAATCCTATGCAGGTAAACCTCGCTGCACTGACCTCTAAAGCAGACACAACGCGCACATGACATTTGGAAGTATCCCACACCAGACGCACACATTCGCATGTTATTTAAAATGAAACTATTAAAACGGCGCTCTGTGGCATAGCAGAAATATGAACAGTGTCCTGAGTCGTAGCTGTGCGCCGTGGATTATGTTTAGAATTCTAAAATGCATGGCGCTGTATGGTGCGTCTGGTGTATGTCCTCCTGAAGGATGATCTAGCGAGAGGCCATAGCCTTTAGCCTTTTGATAGAGCAACTGACTCCCATGCAAAGAATGGCCAGTTCGATCCCCGCTCAGCACGAGTTGGGTGCATTAGGACCAGTGGGTTACAAGCAGAGGGTCGTCCGGGATGGGCGTGAGGTTTAGGGGGTTGAGTGTAACAGAGGCCAGGTAACGAAGTGCTATGCAGGCAAAAGATGCTAGAGGCCATGGTCTTTAGCCTCCTTGTTAGAGTAACCGACTCCCATTTAAAGAATCACTGGTTCAATCCCAGCTCAGCGTGGGTTGGGTGCATTGGGAATAAAAAAAATATATATATATATATATATATATCAAGTGTGCCGCAAGCCTACGTTTGAGTGAAGGTTTCGGCCGTTAGATCGCCCCCTGGGGGCTGGCTGCAGTACAAGTCATAAAGCCCGCCTCCTCCGTGTTAATGAAGGAGACTTGAGCCCAAATAAAAAAAAATATTACACTTGCAATAAAATGTCCCGAAAGATAGTTCTGGTGGATTAAGGCACTGGTTATTGTGCTGAAATAGGTGCAGATCTTCATTTTTGTAAACAGTTTGTTTTTAGCAGTAATTTAATGCTGGGCGTGTCATCGTGATTGACAGCTGTGATTGACAGTTTCTCAAAGCGCGGCGTCTGAGCTTCGGCAGGAGACTGAAGTAGACTGAAATGTTATTATTCGATTTCTGTGTTATTTTACCATGACAAAATGAGTTCAGCAGTAAACTATAGTTTCTGACATACATGATCCTGGTGGAACACTGTTTATTCGCTAAGTTCAGGGCTTTTTTCGGGCTTTATTAGTTTGCTGATACACGCCTAGCCACCCAGATAGCAAAACACAGTTCCGGCTAGATTCTCGCCTGCCGGAGACTTATCTCTTAGAGCTCAGACTGACTAATGTTACCTCTGCTGGACCTACTCCGGATGCCTGGACTCACTACCCAATTCCAGCCCGAGTCAATCGAGCCAGATGCGGCGGCCGAGCGAGCAGGCGCTGCCGCATGCGAGCCGGAATCAGCCCGCGACGCCGCGAGTAAGTTATGCGCTGCGGCCTGGAGCTGGCGCGATTGAATATATAAAACCCTCATATTTGTTAACGTTATTACATCCATTTGTGTTGATATGACAGCAAACGCATGCTGAGAAGTTCGGGGGGCGTAGTTGATTTTACATAAAGTGTTTGATTGGAAGCTCGACTCTGCTCATTTTCGCGGCTCCTCCTCTGGCTCCATCAGACAGTCCTTCTGCGCATGTCTGGCTCCAATTTCAGCAGTCTTTTGCGACAGTTTGTGCCCGTCAAGCAGGAGTTTTGCCCTCAAGGCGTTCAATGGGAAAAAGGGCTGTCGCGTCGTCCATATTTTTTACAGTCATTGATATATATATATATATATATTTTTTTTTTTTAGTGCCACTACGCTGTTCACAGTGACCAGAGTTCGATTTCCGGCTAAAAGTACTTTATCGATCCTTCCACTTTCTCAGCTCCTCACACATTCTTGTCCCTTTACAAGTGAAAAAGCTTTAAAAATTATTATACTTATAATAAATTATTTGATAAAATAAAATAAAATACAAAAGACAAATGAAATTTGGCTAACATTTAGTCCAATTTTTAAAAGCTACATATCAAAACCATGGGAAATACCCCCACTCCCTACTGTTCACATTATCGGCCCTCTGGCTTACAACCCGACGTCCTGACATAGGATTTCCACCCTGCTTTCAAACATTGTACCCATCCTACCTCTCAAAACACATACACAAGCATAAACCCAACCCCCACCCGCCTGTATGTCAACACATAGACCATTTTCAGCACTCGTCTTCTGAGAAAAACCAACACGACCGCACAGAAGATCCCCAAACAGCATGTGATCCAGAGTGTAAACAAATCCTCTAAAACATGCCTACAAAAGGACATCGGTTATACACGCTCATAAGTTAAATGCATATAGAGGCCCACATACAATCCTTCTAAAAAGCACATACACGGAAGCATTTGTGTTGCATAACAGCTGAGTGAATGACTTACCAATAATGTGCAGGATAATCTACACTAATCCTCTCTGCCTGCATCACTCATGAGAAGTGTCTTTCTGTGTGAGAGAGCAATCCCACGTCTGTTTTGATCAAGGTCACATGGTCAACCCACAAGGTGTTTCCACAGATCTGTAATGGTAGCGTCGAGAGTACACAACAGAAGTAACAGGATGTAGATACTAGGATTCTGGATAAAATGAGAATTACTAATAATATTACTTATTATTAAAATTGTTGTTTTTTTAGCATAGAATCAAGATGATGATTTTCTCTAAACAATAACAACAACATTAGACCTATGTGTAGCTCTACAGTTGGTTAAAATGCAAAATTTTGTATCAACTTGGCATGGTTTACTTAAATAGACTTTATATTCAAATAGACTTTCAATTTGTCCTGGTCGTTTATGCACAGTGGATGACATCAGAATACAACTATTCATAATTCTTAAGTTGAATTATTATGTTTGATACATATGCACCAATCTGTCATTGACAACATTATTAGACCATTTTTTCACTGGTAAAACCAGACTTTTGTCATTATCAGTTTCTCTCTTGCATTACATTCAACGTTATAAAGGTTGGAGCAGTTATACTGACACTTAAAATATCAAATCATAAATCTAAAACATGATATGATCATTAAATTATGTACGAGCTTTCAGTTTCACTTTCACTGTGGAGTGCGGCTTGTGGGTTCAGTCACTTTGAGAAAAAAAATACATGCACATCATAATTACTACTAGGGCTGTATGATTAATTGAAATCAAATCGCAGTTGCAAATTGAAACGTTGCGATTAACTAATATTAATCTAAAACTAAAATGAATACTAACTGTATTATTTAATTTTTCCCGCCCAGAGCAAATGTGTGACTGCCGGCTGTGTGTTACAGTCTTACGCCTGTTTCACACCGCAAGCGTCAGCGGCGCGTGAGCAGAGCGTGAGCAGCGCGTATGTCGAGCAGTAGCAGCACGCAGGCGTTTGCTCTTCGGCAGCTGCTGCAGAGATCAACCTATCTCTGTCTATTCTATCTAGTTATCCATGTCTCTCTATATACAAATACACTTTTAAAACTTTTCATCTGCACCAAGGCCCCTCCTATGCTGTTTCTTTAACCTGCAAATGTTTATTTTACTAATTTTATAGATCAAATAGTACTGTATGCTGAGAAGTGTCTACAGTCAGAGGACAATCGCCTGTGATATCATGTCATTTGTTTTTTGATTATCAGGTTGCTGTAGACCTAGTTATAATAATATTTATACTATATAGTTATAATGATATTTATACATGATCAAACTAGTATTACTTTCTCTGCTTCAGTGCTGTCCAGCGGCAGAATAACAGCTCGTTAATGTATGCTCGTGCAGATGATGAGACGGACAAAAGTAACCAATGCATGCCATTCTTTTACTTATTTTCGTGTTGTCAGATTCACAGAGCAAACAGCTCCCGGTAGGAATAACTCGAGTGAACATAAAACAAAGCCGATTAAAACTTTCTTCCTCTGCTCAGCTGCACAGAACACAGCGAGCTCACATAATCCAGCATGCGTGTCGAACTACACTACCCACAATACACTTCGCTATAGACTACAAATCCCGTAAATATTCCATTTCCCCTCTCCTACAACACTAGTGTGCAACTTAAGCAAAAGTGATAGTAAAATAGTTTTACATTTGGTTTTGTAGTTCGGGCCTAAATAAATGTTTGATGCCGTTTTTAATCGTTTTAAGTTCATTTGAATGACTATATATAAACCATTTGACATTATTAACGCATTTATTGGGTAAAATTGCTAGTTTTTACTGTCATTCAATGTGTTTTGGTCATTCTCAATGCACTGTCACTTTAATTGAGCGTGAGCAGCGCGTCAAAAATAGACCCAGCGCCGAAACTATCGCTGCACTGCTGCTTCGGCGACGCTCACGCCTCGCTCTGACGCGCTGCTGCTGCGTGCGGTATGAAAGCTCTAATCTGTTAACATGGACGCCGAAAACACACGCGCTGCTCACGCTCTGCTCACGCGCCGCTGACGCTTGCGGTGTGAAACAGGCGTTACTAGCCAATTGAGTGAGCACACTTTCGTTCTGTCCAATCGGAATTGCGCAACCGAACAACCACCACAATTAAAAAAAATAAAATAAAAAAAAAACAGGCAAGCGCTGACAAGTAAGATTATGGCGTCTGTTGCTTCAGATGCATTAATAGACAAATTAATATCAAAGAAAATCAGCATTTGTAATATGGGAATATTTTGGTTTCATGGTCACAGACACAAAACAAAAACAGGTCATTTGTAGGAGCTGTTGCAGAATTGTTGCCATGGCTTACAGAATATTGAGCTGAGGCTTGGCTATAAAATTAAATTGTTAATCAAATCCAAATTGCAATATCTGTCAAAAAAATAAATAAATACATTTTTAAAAATAATAAAAATTAGATAATTAGATATTTTCGCCTAAATGGCACAGCCCTAATCATTACCCAAACTCGCTCATTTTAAAGTGGAAAACAGCAGACGTGCAACAACTTTAATCATAAAGTAAACACAAAACTAAACTTTTCATCTGCAGCTCCTTCACAGGACTCTATACTTGTAAAAACTCACTCCAACAGGTTTGCGTGACTCTTAGTCCCACCCACGCTTGTCAGCGCTATCAAATCGACCAATCACAAAGCTTGTGCTATGCATTGTTGCGAGGTGTGGTTACATTTTTTGAGAGGTGTGCATCAACATCGGTGACTGCCTCGTCCAGGGCAATGCATTCATGCGCAAGCTGCGCCAGAGCATACACGTGTGCTTGACGCTGAAGTATAAATCAGCCTTAGGAGTGAAACTATCACTTTGTGCAACGAACTGCACATTTTTTACAACTTTATCATTCAATTCAATTCAATTCAGCTTTAATAAATAAAAGATAAACTATATGATCACCTGAGAGCAATGCCTTTGAACACCTTTTCTAAACTCAACCTAAGCCTTAAGAGGTAGCTCATCTTTTTCCAGTAATGTATTCACATTAATCGGGCAACAGTTGGCCTCTGTGCTCATCTTATTCTAAAAGACAGTGATGACATGCAATAAAGCACCAAGAAGTCATAGTTTACAGTTATTATGGAAGAGCTAAGGGGTACTTATAGACGAACCAGGGTTGTTACATAAACCTTTCATAAACTTCAAAAATGTAATAGATGTGCTAATATCAAGGGTGCTATGATTGCACTGTTCAGTTCGTATCACAGTTTTAGGGTCACGGTTTTGTCAAATAAAAAAAAAATCTACAAGCAAAAGCACAAATGAATACAAAATAGTAATATAATTTAATATATTATAACAATACCAATGAAATAAACAGTTCTTTTAAATTTTTAGGTCTCTAACAATAGTTTTCAGGTACAGAAACTGAATAGTACTTTTAAACATAACACTGCATACTGCATATAAACTTCCCTTAATCAATGAAAGGTTAAACATTATTAAAGTTCCAGCAGCTATTCAGTTAAAAGAAGCAGGGGTTGAAATTGCAACTGTTTTGGATGCAAATGCGACCAAAATGTTAAATATATTTGGGAGCATGTGTGGAGTACATAAAACTGTATTTTTCACTGCAAAACGTACAATGCATGCACAAATTTAGAGAACATTCATGCAAGATGCATATTTACATCTAAAAAACAAACCTGAAATGCAGTGCTCAGTCATGGTCTAAAACAGTTGTCATGCCAACTTGCTACAGTAAAGAATAGCCTGCAATGTTCAAAGTTGAAACATCTTTTTTTACTTGGCACAACAAACCAGGCTCAGTTAGCTACGACCACTTCTTCTCTGGCCAAACTTCTTGTACAGAGCTGCAGTCTAGGTGCCGGAGGCTGGAGAAAGCTGGATGTTCATCGATTTACATTAAAAACACAACATATTTTTCCTGCTGTCTTTCACGTTCAGACAATGCACAGATGCAGCCCACTGAGGAAGTTAGACAGCACATCATTTTACGAATATTTATGTTCTAAGGCAATCTTTTGTGTGACATTGTATATTCAGAAGCAAGTTAATTTGCATGTCGTAGCCTGGCTTTCATTCACACATTTAAATGAGGGCACTTCTCAGATATGGGGTGGGCGAGTTATCTTCCCTCCTTTACGTTCGATGTTTAAATAGCAAAAGATTAAATTAATTTAGTTACAAAGATAGTAGCGTACAGTAAGTGCTTTGGACTCTGTTTAAAGGGTCACGAAACACCAAAACACATTTTTTGAGCTGTTGACAGTCGTATATGTGTCCCACACTGCTAAAAACACTATTAGGACACCTATATTTCACTAAAAAGTGTAAATTGGTTGTTTTTGCGTTATTTCAAGCAAATTCGTACTTCCTGTTTGAAACGAATTTTTGAAGCTGCGTCACGGTCATGACATAATAGCGTGTATTCCAGCGTGCAGACTGGGCGTCTGTGCCAGAGTGTGCCTTATTACGTCTTACAGTGTGATGCATTAATGCATGAGTAAGGCTTGGTTCAAACCAATCAGCGCGCTCTATTGTGCAACTTCATTAATATTCATTAGTGTCACCGTCTTTACACCACAGAGACGCCACGTTGTGTTGGCAAAACAAGCGTGAAGTGTTGCTTTTACAGTTTGCTGCCATTAAGTTTCGTTTTCATTTTCTCTCTGTGAGAGCTTATCTGGATCACGTGTGGATTACAGTGTACGCAACGCTCGACAACAATAATTTACGTGTCTAAGGGGGATTATTGTTTACCTGAGAGCTGTTCTCATCTGCAAACGCTGAAATCCGGATTCCGGATGTAGTCTTCTCTTCATAAAGACGCGGCTCTAGTTGCTGGTGATTGTCCTGTCTCTACAGATTTGGTAAGTGAGCGACCAGTGCTCTTTGTATATTCAGTTTGTTCGTATCAAATAAGTTAACTATTGCATTGAGTGCAAACATGTTAGCACCGCATTTTGTGACCGGAATAACACACGCGGCTTTCGGACGCTACCTGCCGTGTGTATCTAAGTTTCCGGGAAATGCGGAGTTTTTTTTCTGTCATTCGCCGTGCGGTATCAAACATTGCATGAAAAATACACGCTTAGAGCAGTTCCTCGAATCAAATATCTCATTTGTCGCGAGGGGCATGAATGAATTCCCTGAATGAAAGAGCCGAACTGCAGTTAAAGTCCGACATTTAATGGCAAATAATTCGACTACAGATGTCCATGTAGGTTAAACACCATCCCTTTCTCCTGTGTATTTTGACTGAAACTCGCGCGTGCCCAAATAGACACTCCCACACCCTCCCACTTTAGTTTCTCCGACACTCCCCCCTAAACAGAGCTGGACACCCCCACTTTTCTGACTTTTTCCAAAGAAGAGGTGTGAAAACACCCTGCTGAAACGAGGGGGTTTCATGGCCCTTTAAGGCAGAGTACTAATGATAAATAAATGACATGATATAAGACACTTGGACTGAATTAGAAAGAGGGAAAGTTTACAAAGAGTGTTAACAGAGTATTTTACAACAACAACTTTAAGCTCGACTAAGCCAATTAAAATTAAGGACCTGAAGCATCCATGTTATGGCATGTATTTAATCCTCCAAAAGCCGATTATGAATAGACATGTACACATAAACTAAAAGATTCAAGTATGCAGAAAGTTTGCACAAAATCAGGCTAGAACTGTGGATGTAAACAGACTGACAGAATAAAAGAAAAACTCACTGAACCACGGGCTTCTACAATGGCACAACATTTGTCTATAATGTGTCATGAATGTGAAAATGACTTTGAGGTCAGTGAAGAATGGTCTGACTGGTTCAAATGAAAGGTAACTAAAAATACCCATTCACTAAAACCAAAGTCTGCTGAAGACCATCTCCAAACACACTGAACCTTGAGGCAGATGAATACAGCAGCAGAGGAACCACACCAGGTGCCAGTCTTATCAGACAACAACAGCAAACTGAGGCTACAATTCATAGGCTCAACAAAACTGAAGAAAAAAAAAAACAGAGTGAAAAAGGTTGACTTAAGAGTGATAAATCTATTTTATTGATTAACTCGAATGTGTAGTTTACATCGATTTGTTTGAATGAAAATGGGCTTTCACTCTAACACATTGAATGCTCGCCTCTGGCATCCCGTAGTTCCCTACACATTGCCATAATACACACAAACAACATGACGGCGAGCAGAAGAGAACTCAGAGAATTGTTGTGCTCTATGAAAGCAAAAGAATAGGGCAGCACAAGTACACCTGCCAAAAAAACAGCATCATTTAGAGCTATCACATCTTACGAATTCACTGTGTGAAGCGCATTTGAACCTGCTGACGTTGTATTTCTCAGAAGTACAGAAGTAATGGACAACTTGATCCGGTGTTGTTCATAAACAAGACGTGCATATGGAAGGAACTGTCCCCAATCTGATGTTGGAATTTAACATTGCTGTTTTCGGGTAAATTACTAAATCCGGCCAAAAAGATGTTCGTAACAAAGGTTTTGTAAATATCAACACTGTGACAAAACTCGCCCAGTGCACTAGTAATCTACAAGATGCGTTGGTCTGATGCAAATAAAAAGTAATAAATCAAACTCACTAGCGTGAAAACTGAAACCTAATACATGTTCGTGTTACAATGAACAGTAAGCTACAAAATAATGTGGAAAATAAATAATATCTTTAACAATCATGCGTTCACTTTCACTATATGTTTTTTAAAAAGGTTTAACTGATATTATGATTATTATTATAAAAGTCTTGTTTGCAATTGTAAATAAATCTTGCTAAATTTGATCTCTGAATGACAGCAAGGCTCTTGAGGAAAAGTTTTTTTTTACGTTTTCTATATCTTAAAAATATATTAATAAGCTTCAACTCAAAGCATTTTTTATTTTTTGGGGAAAAAACACAGAAAATTTTCTGCTGCAACAATTGAATGCTGGGTCAGAATTTAGTGTAAACAACATGCAAGCATGAATTCATCTTTACTTGTCTCCATGATTTTTTCAGCACAGTCTGCTATTTAGTACCAGGTACTTAGTAACATGACTCAGTGGACTGATTTCACACGGCCACTATTTTAAAAGCGAAATCGAGGCTGCAGTGAAAAGAAACCCGGAAGTATCGCCTGGAATCACACAGGAACGTCGTGTACTGGGCTGTTTATCTTATCAGTGAAGAGAAAGTGACACAGATTTATCATTTCACTGCTTTCCAAGTGACCCAAAGGTCCGTACTGAATGGATAGTGAAAATACAAAGGGATATCGGACCTCATTGTCACCTAGGTTAAGGGAAAATGGCACTGGTTAGCTAACATTTTCTTTCCTGAACACATATTTTAGATGTCATTTATTAATGAACTGATTCTTTCACTATATTAGACTCGTCACAACACTGAATTCTGGTACTGAAATAGATTTTTTTTTATTCCTGCTAACATTTAAGCATTTTAACGTACTCACTTTTAACGGCACCTGAATGTTAGCAAGAAAATTAAAAAAACAGTACAGGGACAAAAAAATATTACAGACAACACGAGGATGTGCTACAGAGGACTGCATTGTTTTATTGCTCACCGGGTTACATAGGCTGAAGCAGGGAAGCGTCCCCATGGTGTTTAACGTTACCTGGTGTCATGAACTGAAGCCTAGGAGGACACTTAAGCGCATTACTGTTAAAGAGATTGAGGTATTGTTTGATGCCTAATATGCTTTTAATTGTTTAAATTAAACTTAACTGAATGATATTAAAGTGATGTTTACACCATATCTGCATTTTAAAACGAAGCAACAGCTGGAGGTTTGTAGCTCACAGTAGGATTGGGCGATGTCGACGTGTATTGACGCTGTGACACATTACCTGATAGATTCAAAAGATAGAAGAGTCGTTAAATAGAGACAAGATTAATGAAATATCACATTTAACAACTATGCTGAGATGCGATCCAGCGGTGCATCCTTGATATACTGTCTGCGCACTGCTCTCTGGGGTTTTGTGCTCAAAGCACCCTCCGACTGCTGGAGCTCAGACGGCGCATACCCTGCAGCGCTTGACTGTGTGTTTGTGTTTGTGTGTGTGTGTGTGTGTGTGTGTGTGTGTGTATGTAGTGTGTGTGTGGTCTTGTGTTTTCAGCGATATGGTGTGGAAGGAGGGCTTTTCAAAAATGCTATGTGAAACGCCAGTGTAGATTTGGATCGTAATTGTTCTAAAATGACATTTTCAAACTAAGACATGTTAGTGTAAACGAAGCTGTGTGTATTTTTTGCAAGCGGGTTGCTGCTGCGACATGGGCAAGACAGAGGATCACGATACCGGCTCACTATCGTGATGGCATCGTCCATCAACCCAGCCCTAATCCACAGCATGTTGTTGCATGTTGTTGTTGTTGTTTACAGCGCTGGTCCTCTACTTCCAGGTTTCTTCCCACCTCAGCCTCGCTTTCATTTTTTAAAATGGCGGCCACGTAAAATAAGCGTATAGAGCAGTTTTGAGACATAATGAAATAGAATACTTATGTCAATATAAACCAAAACTTTTGATGAATTTCTAATAAAGAATTAAAAGCTCTGTGTCCAAAATAAAAACAGGACCAACCCGGTACAACCAATGCATATCTACAAGCTGTTTATGAGTATATAAACACGCTTAAGAAAATGATATGTTGTATACGTTAATGTGATTAAAATCTTCCGAGCTACAATAAATGCAAACACGTAAACATTTTTGGATGAATGCTCTCAAGCATCAAATAAAAACAACCTACATAAACAGATTAAGATGCAGATTAAAATCTGCTAAACACAAACAAACACAGCCCCGCACACATCACAATACTCCCTCCCACAGGATGAATGAGCGTTGCATCAGGTGTGTGTTTGTATGTGGCTGATAAACATCTCCAGCCGTTTCCTCTCACCAAAACAAACCCACACACAAACAAACACACACACACACACACACACACACACACACACACACACACACACACAAACACACAAACACACAGTTACCAGGGGAACACCAGTAGTCTCTCTCCTAGCACTTCAAGCCCCAAACACACTCCCGCTGGCTGTCGGCGAAGCTACCCTTTGTCTGCCAAAGCTGCTTCAGACAGCCATTTTTCAGCAGCAGCCGAGCAGAAAATGAGATTCCACCATCAATAACCTGCAAGCCTCTTCTTAGCAGCTTGGAATTTCCTCCTGAGCCAAGCGCTCATATCCTCCACAGTCTGGAGAGTGAGAGAGACGTCACACTTGAGGATTTTACAGTAAAGCTATGAATGGATATTCGAGTGAGACTGGGGAGAGGGGTCTTTAGAATTGGGAAAGTCTCAATTCTCTAAACGCTTTTGTCTCCAAGCCTCGCTTCTTTTGTGGAAAAAATAAAAACCAATGGTGATGGTTGCTGAGGATGACTCTCTCTCTCTCTGAGAATTGAGCAAACAATCTTCACTGCCCTTTCTTATCTAACTCCACCTCTGCATTGATGACATCTGATCAAGTGCACTTGCTGCTCTTTTTTTTTAGGGTAACTGAAATATGAACAGTCATCAGTCAGAAATCTCTAAAGACTCTTCATATCTCTCAAGATTTTCAAATGGTTTTGCTTTTTCCCCTTAAAGCCCTTATGCAAAATATGGATTTCTTAGTATAAAAACTCTCAAACAGAAATAGGAAAAACTATTTAAACTTAGCTTTTTACTTGGCTTTGCAGCTGACGGCCTACACAGAGAGAAACTTTAAATAATTAATTCTTTAATGAATGACTCAGAAAAATGTTACTATATACTTGGAGGACAAAATGACAATCCAAGGTAACTACATAATATTTGTACTAGGGGTGTCAAAATTAATGGATTTTTCGGTGCACCGCGATGCAGACGTGGACAATTTATTATCGGTTCAGTAATAATCATAACCTGTTATTATGTACTGACGTCATTTATCTCATATGCACTATGTCGCTGTAGCTTACTATGGCAAGAGAGGCGAGTGTGAGTATTTACAACGCTCCAACTAACTTACTTAAAGGGCCATGAAACCCCCTTGTTTCAGCAGGGTGTTTTCACACCTCTACTTTGGAAAAAGTCCGAAAAGTGGGCGTGTCCAGCTCTGTTTAGGGGGAGTGTCGGAGGAACTAAAGTGGGATGGTGTGGGAGTGTCTATTTGGGCACGTGCGAGTTAGACACGCAAGTTATTGTTGTCGAGCGTCGCGTACACTGTAATACACGCGTGACTCCAGCTGCACTCTCACAGAGAGAAAATGAAAACAAAACTTAACGGCAGCAAACTATAAAAGCTACACTTCATGCTTGTTTTGCCAACACAACGTGGTGTGTCTGTCGTCTAAACACTGTGACAGTAATGAATATTAATGAAGTTGTACAATAGAGCGCGTTGATTGGTTTGAACCAAGCCTTACTCATGCATTAATGCAACACACTGTAAGACGTAATAAGACACACTCTGGCACAGACGTCCAGTCTGCACGCTGGAATACAACGCTATTATGTCATGACCGTGACGCAGCTTCAAAAATTAGTTTTAAACCGGAAGTAAGAATTTGCTTGAAATAACGCAAAAACAACCAATTTACACTTTTTAGAGAAATATAGGTGTCCTAATAGTATTTTTAGCGGTGTGGGACACATATACGACTGTCAACAGCTCAAAAAACGTGTTTTGGTGTTTCGTGACCCTTTAAAAATGCAGAAACTGCACAATTTTACTGCGTGTGTGCTTTCTGGACAGTCTTTCACTGACATACAGCAGAAGCCCCTATTTCACTGCGATTGAGAGAATGAAAGTAAACTCCATTTCTCTCTCTCTCACAGTGGCCCATTTGACCTGCTGGCGTGAGTTTTCCTCTCCTTTTGGCTGTTACAGCAATACTTCTGGATACAGACGAGCGTGTGCCTGCAGAGTTTTCCCCACATTCTCTATCATGGATCAGCTGTGATCGCTGCCGTTTATCAGTGTCACTCATCTGTGAAGAGTGCCAGTGCGTAAGAGCCAATCGCAGCCCTTTCTGTTGAGCGTGTGACCAATCAAAGTAAGAAAGGGTAAGGGTAAGAAAGAACCTGCTAGACGGGACTCTGAATGCGAGCAGAATATTTATATTTGTTTATTTGCTATAAATGCTTTTGTTGTTTAAAGTTGCAGTTATTATATCTGACTGTTTGTATTAAATAATAAAACTGTATTGCAATTAGTATATAAATATATATTTATACATTTTAATACAAGATTTGCTGCTGTGAAGAAAATATAAAACTGTGTTTGTCACATGCACCGTGATTTTGAATTGAACTGAATCGATGGCATGATATTCGTAACCAAACCGTGAAACCAGTGTAGGTTCACAGCTCTAATTTAAACAACTAATTTTCCTTATTTGGATAATCTCCACTTAAATTTAGTATATATTTTTTGGAGATATTGTTTGTTTTTATCCCTTTTATATAAAAATATAAAAATTTATAAAATGTCATGCCAATAAAGCAACCTGAACTTGCCAATAATGCAACCTGAGAGAGAGAGAGAGAGAGAGAGACAGAGAGAGAGACAGAGAACAAAATAACAATAAAAATAAAACAAATTAAATAAAAAATAAATAAATAATCAAATTATTTTTGTTTGTCGCAAGTAGTCGACCATTTATGTGCTGTGGGTAAAAGGCCTCTATCAATTTGGCTGTATATTTTACACCTGAGGGAAGCACTGTTAGACCTGATACATTTCAAGCTCAATCAAAGAACAAATGGGTCAGTGGCTTCAAATTATGTAATAGTGGGGTTGGCGGTATGACCAAAAGTTTCAATTTAAGAGTCACTTTATTTCATGATAACAATATATTTCACAATTTATTTAATTATTTATTTTATGTATTTATTTAAATTGGTAATTACTCTGGAAAAATAAAATGAGGGTTTTACTAAAACTTTCAGAATAATACTTGAAAATGACTTGAAATGAAAATGACTTTTTTAAATGTGTTAAATATTATAAAGATAACAAAAATTGGCTAGATATTTTGTTGCTTTTGAGAATTGTTAATTTACAGTCAAGTTTGAGATATTTATTGCCCGTTAATGTTAGCTACTCATAAAAAATCTAAAACAAAATTGTGATTTTATGGCCCCATTGGGGTATATGCACACAGACTTTTCATTTTAGCCAGCCTCATCGATTACGGTAAACCATCTTTCCATTTTAAAATTGCCACATTTAAGATCTGTTTTCTTTAAAAATCAGTGATCTTCACTGCCTGAGAGATACACAATATAAAGTGGGTCTCAGACCGAACAAGAAGAACTGCATGAAATTCCATTTCCCCCGACAAGTCTTTAAAAAATAACAGTTTATTTTACCCAAGTATCGTCAATGAAGTTTCTGCACTAGCCTGCTGATCCTGACAGCTAGTGGTTACAGAGTCTTTCATCTCATTTTACGCTTTAACAACTAAATGATTGCTTAAGTTTATTTAACAGAATGTAATTTAATTACATTACAACATCAATGTTGTAAAAAAACCTAAGGAAATTAAAAATAGTTACATTAACCGATGCCCGGAGGTTCATCATTGGCTGAAAAACACTAGCTATGCATAGACCCCACTGACACTTTCAACTAAATAGAACTTTTTTCTCTTTTTTTATTAGTGATGAAACAGCAGCCCCAAAATAAATCTCTCATCAAACAGGTACTAGGAGTCAGAGGCAGGCTGCTTAAAGGCAATATTTTAAAGAAAGAATTAATACATACTACAAAACAGAGCTGTCTGCTGAACCCTAAAGAGCTGTTTTATAGTAGAAATTCTTCATATAAATGCCATTCTAATTGACACATCCATTTTACATAACTATTATCACCAACTTTAACTGCTGTTTTTACACCTGCTGTTGTTGACATTTTTAAGAGAAAAATCACATAGTATACACTTGCATCATCTACACACACTCTTCAGACTTCATATTTAAATATATATAATAATAATAATAATAATAATAATAATAATAATAATAATAATAATAAAAACATGGGGCATAATATACTGAGCGTTTGGTTGGTTCCATTCAGCACAAATAAAGCTGATGAATGACAGTAAAGTACAGGCAAAAAAAGACACTTCATAATCTCAGAGCTAAATTCAAAACATCCATCAGACTTTGAGATCAAAGAGAAACAAGACTGGTGTGAGACAGAGAGAGCGAGAGAAAAGTAGGTGAAGAGATGCGAGATAAAGATAAAGAGGGAGATCCTTAACTAAGAGTGAGAGAAGCTCAGTTATGGCTGCTTGTGCTGTTTATACAGGTGCACCCAAACAACCCTCTGGCATTCTATTATCATGACACATCTTAACATAATGCTCTGAAGATTGATAACATCCGTCAACAATCTAACACACTTCATAGAGAGCAGCTAAAAATTGAGCTTTGCCAAAGGAACAGGGCTGTGCGATATTAAAGAAAGGTGCTATGTGGGGATAGCATGTTAATAATGCAATATGCATTATGATATTTACATTTTTTAGGGGGGAAAACATATATATAAACTTCTTAATACTAACTTACTTTTCCCTAAAACAAATATAAATACTATGTAAAAAAACGGATGTTCCCTAAAACGGATATCTTAACTATGTAAAACTAAATAAATATCACCCCCAGTTTGCTCCACTGGTAGTTATTTCAACCTAAAAACGTCAGGAACAATCAGGTAAAAAAAAAAAAAAAAAACACTCTAAACAATGGAGTTACTTATTAGCATTCTTAGGGTGCTTTCACACCTGTGAATCAATTCAGTTGTTCCGAAACAGAGATTACAAATGTTACATTGTTGCTCTTTGCTCTTGGAGCGGTTCGCTTTCACATTGCAAAGTTTCTAATCGGACCAAAAGAGCTAAAACAAGTCACGGGCGAGTAAACTCTCCTTACATTGGTCAGAGTGTCAGGGTTTATTTTGCAGCGTCCCGCTCAGCTGTCAGGAGAGGTAGTGGTTTGATGGTGATTGACAGGGTGCACGCGCGCGATGTGTCTGAGGAGAGCTGCGGTGCGGAGGGGTGAGAAGGGTGCGCGACGATGCCTATTTGAGGACTGGGAGGGAGACGCGAGATTACCGGGAGATCATCACTCGTTTGCGGGCATCCGGAGACTCGCGAAACTTCCCGCCATACTCATAATTCTCTCTTCATATGGCCGTAAGCCTATTACATATCCATAAAACACTGTGATATAACCGCGCTCGGATCGGATCGCTTTCTCACTGCAATCGAACCGCTCCAGGGTTCGTTTCAATCGAGCCGAGACCACCTCATTCAAGCGATCTCGGAGCGATTACTTTGGCGCGGAACAGAGTGCGATTGCCCTGTTCACATATGCCAATCGAACCGCGCTAACTGGGCAATCGAGACACGTTCCGAAACAAAAATGTAGGTGTGAAAGCACCCTTACTGTTTTCTTCACATGGCTTGCTTGCTTGGTCGCATGCGAGCATCCATACTGAAATCTTTACTTTTTTGGACAAGAAAATCAGCATGTGCACTCTGTTTGGCTTCGGAAATGTGCATTAATATACAGTGGGGGAAATAACTATTCAATACTTCCTTTTTTTTCTCAGAAAACATATTTCTAAAGGTGTTGTTGACTTGAACTTTTCACCGGATGTTAGTAACAACCAAAGAAATCCAAATATGCAAAGAACACAATACTACTTAATTATTATTATTATTGATTAAGTTATGTATAATAAAATGAAATGACACAGCAAAAAAATTTAACACATGAAGAACGGGAGGTGTAGAAAAGCAGTGAAAGGCCAGAGAGCAGCTGAAATCTGTCAGTAGCTCTTCAGCATCTCTCTGCCTTTCGACATTCCACATTAATATTAGCTGCTTCAACCCAAGAGTTAGATTAACAGGATGATGAAGATGAAACCAGAGAAAGAAAATCAAGCTGTAGAATGGCCTAGTCAATCCCCTGACTTGAATCCAATATAAAATACCAAATAAAGATTAGATTAGATAGACAAGCCCCACAAAACCATCAAGACACTCTACTAAAGTCTGTGAGAGAAAAAATAAATAAATAAATCACGACTAAGCAATGCATGACTCCATTCTCCGTCTGAAAGGCGTCTTTAAGCTGCCATCACCAAAAAAGCCTTTTAGTATTAAATGTGTTTCAGTACCTCAGTACTTTCTCCAACTTTTGCAATATATCTATAAGTAAGATATATTGTGGATCCCTTTAAAGAAATATTTCATATTCAGTAATTCAAAAATATTTTTATTAGCTTCTAAAAAATAATGATTTATATAGAGATCATACTAAAATAAACAGGTAATAATGGAAATTTATATGATCTAACTAACTTTTCTGATCTAAAAATCTGTCAAGGTGCAAACACTTAAGACACTACAATTAAATAAAAACCTGCAGATAGTATGTATCTTATTGGCTGTTGTTATTTTCCTCTCTACTCTAGCCATTTTTTATTTTTTTAGCTCTAAATCTCTGAGAGAGAGAGAAAGAGAGAGAGAGAGAGAGAGAGAGAGAGAGAGAGACAGAGACAGAGACAGAGAGAGAGATCTAACTATACTTTATTTTAAAAACATGAAAAATATTTTGATGGCAGTGTAAATGTGTGTTCAGTAGGGCTGGGTATCGAGAATCTGTCCCAAATTTCCAAGAACCGTGGATTCAATTAGACATTTTCAATTCCATTTAGCACTTGCAAGCAGATAAGTCTAATTCAAATGAACGGTGTGTTGCGCTTTTAGCAGATAAACCAGCTTCTTGTTAGTTACACTGTGACTGAGCGCAAAACAGCTTACCATTCTTTATTTACTGATATTAGCATTTAAGAAATACAGAAAAAAACAACAACACTATAACATTCCACACACATTCAATACATTTTTAAAATCTTTTTTTCATTCTTAAAAAACACACCAACCGTTAAATTAAACTCCAATTAATAGGTGTGTTTGAAATAAGAATGGACATATTGACTGTTTAACCGCTAACCGAAAGGATGCATTTTTAATCGATTAATGGTATCAGTTAAACTATATTTATTTTATTTTGTATTTTATAAGCTTTGCTGCAAAAAAAATCCAACAAACTTTTGTTAATCGAAGGGCGGTAACACGTGCATCCATGATCTGACGAACAACCAAGAAACCAACCACCCATTTTTCATTTAAGGAATTACAGTTATTAATAGTCCTTTTAAAATAACAGTTTATGAAATGGTCTACATAACCTACAAATCAAAAAAAAATCCTGATAGACTTTATTTTTGCATGTGATAACTCCACTTTATAGCTAGGCCTATAAAAAATAAATAATTAATTAAAAAAGGTTAATAAGCAGCAGTTGTCAATTGGGAAAATTAATAAAACAGAGCATCCCTAGTTTGATATTTAAAAGTTGAGCTTTGTTGCCATATCGATGACAAATCTTAGTGTTTAGATAAGCAGTATGAGAATCTGAATATGATCAAAGATCCTAGTGTTCAGTTTCTCGGGACCATGGCACGCTCTGCGTTTGCTGGGACAGATAAGGTTGATGAAACAGAGCAAACAGACATCATTTGGGCATAAAGTCAATTAACCTTAACAGGTTGCACATACAGAGATGGAGTCTGCTGCGCTCAGTTTGAGCGGAGCTGTCCTCAGATGCAGAGAGCACTTTGCTTTAAAAATGCAGAGCAAACAGACTTAAGTTGCAGTCTTTTGCAATTAGAAAAGAGGATAAAGCAATTTTGTACTTCTGACTTTAGTTCATATGACATATCAATAGCAATATCAATTATTATAATGAGAAGTTTAAATATGTCTTTGAGTTTTTATGAAACTGGCAGGACAGATTAGACTTTAGCCCTGTTCGTGCAGGATTAGTATTACCTGAGGACCTCTAGTCATTTGTATTAATTGCAGAGGATGTCTCTGATCCTAATCCCACGTGAATCAACAATGTCTGTAATTTGTAAAGTAATATTGTCCCCGCAAATGATCTACCATATATTTTTCAGAATGTCGAGGTCATGTGATTATATTAGTTAAGTGTGAGTTGACATGTCTTTGATATGGCCAGGATTTGGCAGAATCTTGTAGCAATTTTAATTGTTGTGCACACTTATCAATCTACATTGCATTGAAAAATATCAAAGGGTCATGAAACACCAAAACTAATTTTTTGAGCTGTTGACAGTCGCAAATGTGTCCCACACTGCTAAAAACACTATAAGGACACGTATATTTCACCAAAAAGTGAAAATTGGTTGTTTTTGTGCTATTTCGAGCAAATTCGTACTTCCGGTTTGAAACTAATTTTTGAAGCTGTCTTACGGCCATGAGATCTTAGCGTGTATTCCAGCATGTAGACTGGACGTCTGTGCCAGAGTGTCCCATATTACGTCTCTGAGTGTGTTGCATTCATTCATAAGCATAGCTTGGTTCAAACCAATCAGCGCGCTCCATTATGTATGCGCAACAACGTCATTAATTTGCTTGCTAGCTGTCTTAGACTATACCTGAAACAGTGTTCAGGCGGCAGAGAGACGACACATGTCGTGTTGCCAAAAGTTGTGGTAAAAGAATAAGAATTCATGGCACTTTAATAATAATAAAAACTTAGAGACAGTGTGGGAGTGCTTTCATAATGTAGGTGCAGAGTCATAAACTAGGGCTGCATGACATTGGACAAAAACAGACATTGAGATATTTAGTTTGTCTGCGATATATATTGCAATATGAATATAATTTCACAGAATAAATTATAACTCCTTTTAGAATGAATTCATATGTTTACATTGCCTGGGATTGTTTTATAGAGGTGTATCCGCATCAAAAACAATACTATTAAACAGAAACAAATGAATTTTTTGGTATTCTGTGGAATACTTAACAGTATTAAGGTACATAAATTCAACAGTGATATATAAAATAACAGTATAAAAGAAGATTCTTTATTGTATTAATAACTAAATACAATTGATTTTGGTTTATATACTATTATAATCTCTTGATTTAACTTTACTTAAATCTTACAAAATCACAGGTCTTAAAAACACATCCAAATGAAAATCTTTCAGTCTATTTTAGGGTTAAACATTGCGATGCATGTTCAGAACGATACTAACTTGACATTGCTAATCCTGTGATGTGACTATTGCAGATTAACACACTACGATATCGATGCTGAAATGATATATTGTGCAGCTCTACCATAAACTACACAATTTAAAGCGAAAGCTGAAATTTATACGTAAAAACAACTACGGCTGTGTGAATTGATTGAATGGTTCGGTGATCTTTACTGCATGAATAGTAGAAGTGGGAATCTTTCCTCATTTCTTCTGCTGCACATTTTCATCTTCTAAACTTTACATTTTACCCAGAATGAGAGTTTCTTTGTTGAATGATTGAATCATCATTAAATATATATCATTAAATATATATAGCCTGACCTGTTTACTACTCCACAATATTTAATATTTAATAAATATTTCTCAAAATAAAATACATTGTGTTCAAAGTAGGGTTAATCAATGTTGAACAATTTGCCATTGTATGATGTCTAACGTAAAACATGGACGATGGCATCGTCGTTGTGGGCAAGAGAAAGAGGTCATTGTAAAATATCAATTAATTCATAACAAATAAATGAATTGTAGCCTACCGTTTTCACTACCTGACCCACATGGTCTTTGCTTTACCCATAACCAAACCATAAAAGTTACACACAAATGACCACCTGTCAATCACTTTTTTCCACGGGACTCTGGCATGTTGTTCTAATGGCTTTTCCCACAGCTGGTGGAGGAGACTTCGTTTGGAGTTCACTGTAATTTGTATTGTGATTGATGATAAATTCCTTATTTTATTATTATTATGAGAAAATAATAACAAGTAAAGCTGCTAGGGCTCGACCGTTTTGGCCGCATATGCGCCTGAAATTTTTATCTATGCCACCCTAAAAGATATTTTAAAGCATTTGGGCGAGTGCATATATTTTCACTGTTTTCACTGCAAAAACCACGTGCGCGGATTTAGGAGAAATTTATGCAGAATACATCTTTGCATCTAAAAACGGCAAACACAGCACTCAGAATTAGATAAACAGTTGTTATGTGAACTTGCTGAAATAAAAAAAGCCCGCAATGCTTGCCCTGCTTTTGTGCTTTTCTTATAGGGCTACTGGTCTAGAACTGAAAGCGAATGATTGGTTAATATTAGCTGTCAATCACTCAGTCAATGCCTTCTGCCTTCAGATGACAGGAGCTACAACCGCGAAAATGTGAAGCACTAAAGATGAGAGAATGAAAATAACACTGACAGATTTTGTTTTAGAAAACGCCTAAAGTTACTAATAATGACACATATTAGTGATCATGTGCTGAATGTTGATCCATCATTTACACTTTTGCAAGAGTGGATAAAAGACTTCCAGTGGCTTCAAGTCCGCTATGAAAACGACTAAAGCCATTCACTTTGCAGGGGTTTGCAGGTAACAGCGTTTGCCACTGAACCTACACATTTTAAGCGCGAGAGGTTCTGTATGATCCTTCATTTAATCCTAATGATGCTGTCAGCTGTGCAAGCAGCAGCTATATGTAAAGTTTAACACAGCTCATGAAGACCGTTATTGCTATTAAAATGACATGCAAATGATGAGTTATATATCAAAATAAATGTGGGGCGGGGCGATGGATCACGATGCTGAAGTATGCTCAAGTTTGTCGCTAGTTCAAAGGGAAAAAAAGTTGTTTTCAATAATATCGTGTAAAAATAAAAAAAATCAAAAATACAATCAAACCGTGATATTTTTATTCATGTCTAAATCCCAGGCTTCGCTTGTCCAGTGCACATACACCACTTGAAATTCAGATGTAGGGGAGTAATTTGTAAATCATACAAGGTGACCAGTAAAAACTCCTCCAATGCAAATAGGGCTTTTGTTTGTAAATGTAATCACACTCAGGCATCTTCCCCACAACTATTAAATTAAACATTAAAATTCAAAGTTTAACTTGTTCTAATTATGACAGATATATTTCTATTGTGCATTATATTTCTCAAAAATAACACCATCATTAAGAAAAGACACATTTTTATTCCATTCAACTGACAGATATTTTTAATCATGACTAATTTAGTCAACAACAACAACATTAGACTCTTTGTTGATCAGTCAACCGCATTAATTTTGAGCACATGGCTATGTTCAGAATGCAGTCATTGTTATGAGGCGGTGGGGGAAGTGCCCTATTATCAGTGCTTTTTTTTTTTTGGAGATATGTGAAAGCTCTTCTCGGTGATGATTACCATTGACAAATCAGTCAACCTCTGCTCACTGTAAATTGCTGCTGGTATAAGATCAACAGACACTGATAGAAAGCACAGCTTCTCTTCCAGTAAAGTCTTTGGCACACATCCACATGAGTCAATACTTTATTATGCTGCCAGAAACTCTCTCTCTCTCCCCCACTCATACACACACACTAAACTCATCCTGGGACCAACTACCATATACAACTCCAGTTATAGGCCCTATAAGACATCAGGTAAAGGACAGAAACCACTGGAGTATTCAAACAAAATGACACGAGGACTAAAGATTTTATTACAGATTAAGAACTAGCACTTAGTGGTTTAAAGGGATAATGGTAAAGACATTTAAATCCTAAATGCAGAACTGCAGCCAGCTCATATCTCTAAATGGGCCACCGTAGACATCCTACAGCTTCTAAAGAAAACAATGGGACATGGGAATTGTCAGAGGGATTTTCCAACAGGCAAGTTCCACTGACTTACCCTTTCCTAATCTTAACTTGATGACTTTTCCTCTGGATTTCATTTTAAAATGACCACCATTATTAGTTTTTTTTATGCTACCTGCAATTGTATGTAGAAAAGGTTGTTGTCCAAGGATATGACGTAACCACTAAGAGTCATTCAACACACACACTTTCAATATTTCCTAGTTAATACAAAGGAAAGAAAGCAAAGCTGGCATCCACATTCAGAATGACTTGAGTGGAGAAAGAAGATCCTGTGAAGTCAGCAGGAAGGTGCGGTCTGTTTCTATTCTATCTTCACACACATCTGTCAATTTCGCCAGCCCTTACACACACAGCTGCTATATGCTCTGCTATGCAAAAATCTGTCCACCCCTCACATCCTATTTCATGAGCAGTTGTTGTTTTATAATGGGCCAGTGAGTACAAAACCAGAGGCGAAGAGTGTCACCACCAATACACTTAACCCTCACAACTACTGCAGCAAATGGTATTGTAGGGTAATGATGAAAACACAACACATGATGACAATCAGCCAACACAACCTTAACACTGGCCTGATATTCAGGCCGAAGTGCAAAGGATTCCATGAGAACACAGAGAACCCAGACAAGGAATCAAAATAATAATGAATAAGAAATCAAATAAGTTTAGTTATTTTCGCCTGATATCTCCACTACTCCGGCATAGGACTGCACAATATATCATTTCAGCATCTTTATTACAATGTGCACATACACAACAGTAGGGTTGTAACGGTATGAATTTTTCACGGTATGATAATCGTCTAAAACAATACCACGGTTTGACGGTTTCGCGGTATACGGTATGTTACAAATGTTACAAAATAATAGAACAGTAAAGCAATTTTGACTTTTTCCAAATAATATATTTTTAGTTACTATAAACAACACCACTTACAATGAACAAATAAAAATAAGAAAATAATAAATAATGTGTCAAAGTCCAAATAAAGTCCAAATAAACATGGTGCAAATCCTCAGTAAAAATAGATATAAATATTTACTATACTATAAATAGTTACATAACGAAACTAGATTCAATATGGAACATCCTTAGGTTTTATGTGCCAGCATGGATATGGTTGTCAATCGATATGGATTTGGATATGGTTGTCTGCAATGCAGACAAACAGCTGCATCTTCATTTGCGTCTTTTAAAAACAGCAAGAGCAGCAGTTCGTCTTTGCTGTGTCACTGTTTTGTCATGTTTCTGTGCTGCTGTGCATGCAAAAGTACTTAGTATGAGAATTATTTCATGCAAAACTTTTTTTTTTTTTGCGTTTTATTTAGCCGCGCATAAATGTATGCCTATCTCTCATTCCGTGTTGTTCAAAAAGCTTGGTCCACAAACAAAAGCGAAACCTATGCTTATTGGTTGTGATATAGCGAGTTTGAACCAATCTGGGCATGGAGGAGGGACAATGCATCAATGTATCATGTCTGATTTGTCCGGAGACACAGTGACGAGCGTTTCTTTGTCAAATCAGCGTTGTCAAATGTTGATGAGGTAACCGCACTGATTCCGGAGCCTCTGAAAGTCCGCGAATGTTATGTGATACAGCACTGGAAAGCTGAGATTCTCTTCTTTATGCCAATCTTTGAATTGTATGAATCGGATCAGCGGATCAAAAGTTATTAAACATTTAAGAGCAATACTTATTTTTAGCCGCGGGCGGCTGTCTCGGTCTTTAAGGGTTAAAACCGTTGATATGCAATTGTTCATGGTATGATAATCGTGCACGTTCAAATCGTGGTAAACTGTCATACCGGTATATTGTTACAACCCTACACAACAGTCACTGCACAATGTTGATTCTGGATTATAGTTGAGCAGGAGCCACAAAACACATGATTTTTAGAGTCCCTGTAAAGTTTAACCATAATAGACTAATTTTATCATTTGCATGTTTTTAAGGCCTGGAGCATTTCAAGAGTTTAAAACATTCAGGCACAAGGGAATATGACTTAGAGATGAATTGTATGAAATAATTTATTCAATAAAGATGATAGTGTTAACTTATGTATACAAAAAATGCTTGTCTTAGAATTTTTTGTATTGTTTCTTGTCGAAAGGTCAATATTTCAAACTTAAAACAAGATTAATTTCTTATGCCATTGGCTGATTACAGTGGTCCTTTGTTTATCGAGGGAATTAAATTTTAAAAATAGCCCACAATAGGCGAAATCCGCAAAGTAGTCTGCTCACTTTGCTGTATTTTTTTACAATTATTATAGATGTTTGAAGCCTGTAAAACCCCTCACTCCACACTTTATACACATTTCTCAGATATGCATTAAAATACTGACACTTTTCTCTCTTGTTTAAACACTCTTAAAGGGTCACGAAACACCAAAACACATTTTTTGAGCTGTTGACAGTCGTATATATGTCCCACAAAGCTAAAAACACTATAAGGACACGTATATTTTACAAAAAAGTGAAAATTGGTTGTTTTTGCGTTATTTTGACCAAATTCGTACTTCCGGTTTGAAACAAATTTTTGAAGCTGCGTCACGGCCATGAGATCTTAGCATGTATTCCAGCATGTAGACAGGATGTCTGTACCTGGGAGTACCTTATTACGTCTTTAAGTGTGCTGCATTCATCTCTGAGTATGACTTGGTTCAAACCCATCAGTGCGCTCTATTGTGAATGCGGTGCAACCTCATTATTTTGCATGATAACTTCGAAGACTAATGTTACCTGTTACAGTGTTCAGACAGCAGAGAGACACCATGTTGTGTTGCCAAGCGGGAGAACAAGAATTGTTTGGAGTTACGGGTCGTCAGTGTTGCATTTATTTGTTTTGTTTTTTGTTTTTCATTTTCCCTTTATGAGAGCGCAGCTGTGTGGATACAGTGCATGCAACGCGCGACAGAAATACAAGTCTAAGGAACATTTTTTACCCAAGAGCTTTTCTCATGTGGAAACTGTGAAATCCGGATTTGCCGCTCGTCTCCTTTTAATGAAGACGCGGATCCAGTTGGTGTTGATTGTCCTGTCACTACAGATTTGGTAAGTGAGCGACCAGTGGTCTTTGTTTGCTTATTCAGTTGGTAAAGTTAGTTTGTATCGTCAGCAGTACTCTTCAGACAGACCTTAGTCAAATGATTTCTAAGTTAATAAAGTTTACAGTATGTTAATATCACTACAATATTATGGACAGAAAAATCCACTGTAAATGCAGCTCTCTGAGTGTAAACATGCAAGCACCACAATCAAATGAACCATTGTGTAGGATTTTTGCCGCATTTTGTGACAGGAATAACACACACGGCTTTCTGGCGCTACCTACCGAGTGAATGTAAGTTACAGAGAAATGCGGAGGGTTTTTTTCTCTCATTCGCCGTGCGGTAACAAACACTGCATGAAAAATACACGCTCACAGCAATTCCTCGAATCAAATATCTCATTTGTCATGAGGGGCATGAATGAAATTCCTGAATGAAAGAGCCAAACTGCAGTTAAAGTCCACCATTTGATAATTTGGCAAACATTTTGATTACTGATGTCCATGTAAACACAGTCACTGTGTCTTTCTCCTCTGCGACTGTGTTTGTTTTGCCTCGGTGAAAATCAGCGCGTACTCAAACAAACACTCCCATTTTTGTGCAAATGTTTTCTTTCTCCTCCTCTGACACCCCCTAAACGGAGCTGGACACGCCTACTTTCCTGACTTTTTCCCAAAGTAGAGGTGTGAAAAAACCCTGCTGAAACAAGGGGGTTTCATGGCCATTTATAGTTCAAACATTTGTAAAAAAAATAATAATAATAAATCCAGTATTAAAAAATGAAACCAAAGATAAAAACCCTTTTGTCAGGCTCGAACATTCATTACTTCCAGCCAGTGCTTAATTTGTGAATTGTGAGGTCCCGGAACAGATCGGGGTAATGGATCTGGCATACCTGAGGATGGAGAGGTGTCAAGGATGAAAATGAAGAGCGGGGCGGGGATGCCGCGGACAAAAGTGAAGAGGGTTAGGGAGTCGCGGACGTAAGTGACAGTGAACAGCAGACGGGGGAGGAAGGTGGTTGAGGAGGGGGTTTGGTAAAATGAGGTTCCGGATCAGATTTTAGAGGTGCCGCATCCTGATCTGACGTGTAATGGCACAAATTAAGCCCTGCTGTCAGCAAAAGGTTCATAAAACTTTAACAATTGTACAGATAATGTTGGCATCCAGCGTAATGTTCTTTTCCTGAAATCACTGATCCACAAAACTATCAGACTCCTTCCTTAAGGGGATCAGAGCAGATGTGCCTCGCACATGACAGTTGGAAGTAAACACGGATGCGCACATTTGTAGGTTATTTAAAATGAAGTTATTCAGATGGTGCTCTGGTGTGGCAGAAATTTGAAGTGTGCCAAGTCGTAGCTGGGCATCCCAGACAGCCGCCAACTTGCAGCACCTTTGTGCATACCCTGAAACCTATATTTGCATGGCGCTGCGTGGCACGTCACATCCGGTGTGTCACCCCCTTTATTCAGGTAACTCTTTTTGCATCCCTGTTTAAACTGCTAGCAATCAAAAAATGCGTGTTAATATGGCAAGCTGAACGCATTCTGTACCGTACAAGACACAGAGCAGAATGATTGACAATGGTCTATGGCCAATCAGGATGCAGAACTCAATGTGCTAAATAATAAATAAAATAAAAATTTTGAAAGCATGTCAAGTTGCACAATAAAAAAAGTCTATGAAACTGCAAGCCTGCAAAAGGTGAACCACATTATAGCAAGGGACCACTGTATTTTGCTTGTTTTAAGGAAAATCTCAATTAGTTTTGACTTATTTCTGAAACTTAAAATAAATCTATTTGAACCCAAGTAATTTGCATTGTGTTTACTTATTTTCTGTATCTACATAATGCTAGACTCCCCATCTGGTGAAACTATATTCATATCGCAATATTTATTGCAGAATATCAGTGTCAGATTTTTACAATATCATGCAGCCCTACTCTCACATTGTCAACTCAAAAAAAGAAAGGAAAACGAAGCATTTTGAAGATGCCACAGACCCGCTTTAAGTTCAGAAACACTGGTGATTTTTAAAAACTGGTGCAACTGATAGTACAAGAGATGCAAACAAGACATGTGAATGCAATATACATGCTGAATTGTCATGTATAATGTGTTTTAAATTGTATAGTGTGGACTGTTGGGGTTTGTGATATATATGTTATATATATATTATATATAGGGTTGTAACGGTATGAATTTTTCACGGTATGATAATCGTCTAAAACAATACCACGGTTTGACGGTTTCGCGGTATACGGTATGTTACAAAATAATAGAACAGTGAAGCAAATTTGACTTTTTCCAAATAATATATTTTTAGTTACTATAAACAACACCACTTACAATGAACAAATAAAAATAAGAAAATAATAAATAATGTGTCAAAGTCCAAATAAAGTCCAAATAAACATGGTGCAAATCCTCAGTAAAAAATAGATATAAATATTTACTATACTATAAATAGTTACATAACGAAACTAGATTCAATATGGAACATCCCTAGATTTTATGTGCCAGCAAGGATATGGTTGTCTATGGATATGGATATGGTTGTCTGCAATGCAGACAAACAGCTGCATCTTCATTTGCGTCTTTTGAAAACAGCAAGAGCAGCAGTTCGTGTCACTGTGTCACTGTTTTGTCATGTTTCTGTGCTGCTGTGCATGCAAAAGTACTTAGTATGAGAATTATTTCATGCAAAACTTTTTTTTTGCGTTTTATTTAGCCGCGCATAAATGTATGCCTATCTCTCATTCCGTGTTGTTCAAAAAGCTAATTGTTGGTCCACAAACAAAAGCGAAACCTATGCTTATTGGTTGTGATATAGCGAGTTTGAACCAATCTGGGCATGGAGGAGGGATAATGCATCAATGTATCATGTCTGATTTGTCCGGAGACACAGTGACGAGCGTTTCTTTGTCAAATCAGCGTTGTCAAATGTTGATGACGTAACCGCACTGATTCCGGAGCCTCTGAAAGTCTGCGAATGTTATGTGATACAGCACTGGAAAGCTGAGACTCTCTTCTTTATGCCAATCTTTGAATTGTATGAATCGGATCAGCGGATCAAAAGTTATTAAACATTTAAGAGCAATACTTATTTTTAGCCGCGGACGGCTGTCTCGGTCTTTAAGGGTTAAAACCGTTGATATGCAATTGTTCATGGTATGATAATCGTGCACGTTCAAATCGTGGTAAACTGTCATACCGGTATATTGTTACAACCCTAATTATATATATATGTGTGTGTATATATATATATATATATATATATATATATATATATATATATATATATATATATATATATATATATATATATATATATACACACACACACATATATATATATACATATATATATATATACACACACACACACAAACACACATATATATATATATATATATATATATATATATATATATATATATATATACACACATACATACATACATACATACATACATACATACATACATACATACATACATACATACATACATACATACATACATACATATATATATATATATATATATATATATACACATACATATATACACATACATATATATATATATATATATATATATATATATATATACATACATATATACACATACATATATATATATATATATATATATATATATATATATATATATATATATATATATATATATATATATATATATATATATATATATATATATATGTGTAGGTCATATTTATTGATTTAATGATAGGCCTATGGCAAATTATAATATCAAGCATGCTTCTCATTTTCAGTATTCCATACCAATGCTGTGTACTACCGCTAGGTGTGTGTGTGCGCAACTGACTCAGCACGACACAGTGTTTGAAAGAAGAAGAAAAAATAAATAAATAAATAAATAAAGCTCTCATCCCTCGCGAGAGTTCATTCCTTGATGTCACAAATTGTAAACAATCAAATCATAACATTTGATGTTAAAACACTTTGCTATGCATTTTTAGCATTACACTTCAGACATTTTTATTTGTAGCCTGTTATTCAAACGCAAACATGAACTTCCATCTATCACAAATCCTTCAGTAGCTCTTTCAGCTTTACGATCACAAATTCAATAGTTCTTCAATATCCAGAGCCTTGCGTTCATACTATGCCTCCAGTCAACTTGCTGAGGAACACACAGGGCTCATGTAACTCAGTAGAACACACAAATACATTCTATCACCCCGTGTAGTCCGTCCCCCAGCACTCGACACCACAATCACTATCTGAATACGTGCTGCACTTGACACCCAATGTCACATGAACACATAGAGACACGCACACCTACATTTTTAGTCGCTCTCGCTGGCTGCTTTCCAGATTACTAAAAATGTCAGAGAGCTAGCAGCTGCTATTGATGTGGCTATGTAGACAGACGCTGACTTTCTCCGCAGACCGCCACCACTGCAAGACCACTTGCACTTGACACCACTGCTGACGACTACAGAACTTGTACAAAGCACAAAGGCTGAGTGTGCATCCAAACAGAAGAGCATGCAGCTATAGTTGAATGCATCAATACACTACGGCTGGATCATGTGCTTACTTCCTAAGACAATCGGTTTTCATTGATTAAACAGATCATAGAAATGATCAGAATGTATACGACAAGTGTTTCACTTGTAGTTCAGTTCTCTTGGCGTATTCGGTCCACAACAACAACATTATACGATTAGGGCTGGTTCACTTTAGTGTTCACACAATCATAAAAAAACTAATTTCATGGCACTACTTTGTAGACCTTAAACATCCAAATCAATGGTCTGTGCACTGTAAAAAGTGATATGATAAACAAAGCCATGAAAACTTAGGTTTTTGTTACTATTGTAACTCATTTTAATTATTTTTTTTTAGGTTTCTAACAGTTATAACTTTTAGGTATACAATGTTTAACTTGATATTTTTGTCAGTGTGACTGATGTAATTTGAAATGATTAGAAAAGTTCATTTGATTCGCCCCAAAAATTTGGGCTGCAATCATTTTTTACAGTGTGCTGGGCTAAAAGGATATGTGTGTACATTAGGGACGCATGATATTGAAAAAAAAATCTGACATTGTGATATTTTGCTTTGCTGCGATACATATTGCAACATAAATGTAACTTCGCCAGATGATCTGTCTATTTGGAAAGTTTTAACTAATTTAATTCAACTTAGATATTGAAGTCTTTTTCTATGCAGTGCATCTATAAAATATAATCAATTTCAAGCATGTATAAATATGACAGAATAAAAAAAAAGTGAAATAAACACTGCTTTATGTTTAAGTCTAACAGCATCCAAGTAAAGAAATTGAACAATCAAAAGTAAAATAACATGATTATCATTGTAAAAATTATTTAAAATCAATATCTTTATCATTTAATATTTAATAACTAATTTAATTATGCAATGTGACTATTGCAGATCCACACATTGGGATAATGAAGCTTAAACAATATTGTTCAGCCCTAGCATACATTTAATAAAAGCTTATAAAATGTGTAAAGGAGTCCAAACAGTGCCAATATATTCTCCATGACACGACAAATGAAAGATGTGCAAAGGCGCATTTCGGATGCCTGTATAAATATGTACTGTAATATGCTACATCATGACTCTGGCTTTATCAAAGTACAGTTTTTATGCCCTTCACTTGCTAACTTCCCTCCGTCTCATTCCCTCTGATGTACATCATTGAAAACATCACACAAGTGTCATCACAATCACATTGTACTCTGGGACATATAGGTTCTGGATTGGACATATAAAGACAACTCACTCCTTTGGTCAAAATCAAAGCAGGGCTCGAAATTAACTTTTTTTATTTGGTAGCACTGGTCTCCCAACTTTAAATATTTAGGAGCAACAGAAAAAATTTAGAAGCGTCCACCAAAATGAGCATCACTGGAAATTGTGTATTAAAAGATTTAATGTATTTGAAAAAAACATCAATTAGGGCTAACAAAAACTAGTAACAACTATCTAATGCTAAGATGACTTAATATTTGTAATGTAATAAGCTATGATGCGGTTTGGCTGCAAGCAATCAGAATGTTGTAGTGCAGCACTTGAGAGTTTTCCAAAGAAATCCAAAAGTACCAAGTGTGCACAGCCTACAAGCTCACATAATTAAAGATCAACCAGAATTGGACAGTTTTTCCTTATTAGAGGCTTCTTGATCAAGCTTGCGCACACTACAGGTAATTTAGCCATGCCCACTTATTTACATGCCACAGTACACACATGATTTTAAAAAAGCTAATAATATAGCTAATAATTTACTTTTTGATAATGCTTTATACCATCATACATAGGGATGGCACTGATAGGGATACTTGGATCGGATATCGGTTCGATATCGCATATTTTTGCTGGATCAGGTATCGGCCAGCAGGTCTGCTATATTCTGTGCAATTTATAAGCAAACAAAAGCCATGTAGCCTAGTATCGCAGGGCTCGAAATTAACTTTTTTACTTGGTAGCACCAGTGCTCCCAACTTCAAAAATTTAGGAGCACCAGAAAAAATTTAGGAGCACCACAAAAAATTTAGGAGCACCCACCAAAAATGATTAAACACCGCTGCAAATTGTATTTTAAGGGATTTATTGTATTTTAAAACAACATCACTTAGGACTAACAAAAACCAGAAACAACTATCTAACTAATGCTGTGATGACATTGATATTTGTGTGCAATAATTCCAAAATGAATGTCGAATAAATATAAAATATTAATGATGATGAAAATGACAATAATAGTAGCAATGAATTACATGTCATCATCATGCTGCCTTGAATGTGCTTGAATGCAAGTTTTCTGCTATAGAAAGTCTGTTACTTTATGAAAAACAAATGTATAGTTTGCATCAAACAAAAATGAAGCATTGCAGTAAGAAATATTTATTTTGTACTGCTGTTTATATATGCATGTCAATTTAATAAATAATATTTCTGCTACAAAACAAACAAAAGATTATAATAAATCATTCAATTCAAGGCTGAAAGCTGCAAAACAGTCATCAGTAACTAAATATATATATATATATATATATATATATATATATATATATATATATATATATATATATATATATATATATATATATATATATATATATATATATATATATATATATATATATATATATACCTCAAGAAAGAATAGACAAAAGAAAGAAAGTAAAGTCTCACTTCTATCACTCTTTAAAAGTTTTGGTTTCAGTTTGTGTCAATTTAAATGTTCAGTCATTTATGTTCATTTATGAGCAGGTTGAGCAGGATTCTTGCGGTGACCACCGGCGGAATACCGCTGTTTGTTAATAGCCGCAGTTTCAGTGTAAACTTAGTAAAGGCAAGCTTCTTTGGCGATGATATGTACAGTATTAGATTTGACTTTTAGCGGACATTTGCGCTGAACACACAGTGAATGCGACGCATCGAGATTCAAATGCTTTCTCTGAAAAGCACGTACTCGATTGATCTCAGCTGGCGGATCAATATTTACCACGTCATGATCGCTCTTATCTGCGCCTAAATTATAGGTGGGGTTTGCAAAGCTGCGTGCTTTAAGTTTTCACTCTTCAGCCGTTTGCATTTCCCGTGGTCATAAAAGCTCCTTACCTGTCATCTGACAGCGGAATACCTTGCGTAATGCGAGTGATGGCTTATATAAACCAATATAGCGGCAGGGAAGAGCGATTCAGCACGTTTTTAGACAGAAAAATGTTGCATCAAGAAAATGAAAATCAGAAAAAGAAAGAATAAACGAATGAATGAAACAATGAATAAATGAGCTATAAAAGACATGTGATGATCATTTTCAACAGCCAAAAGTAAAATCAAATAAAACCTAACAGCATAGCTTGGACTAAACTGTCATACACTTGTATCCATTTGTTTAGATGCTCGTATATTCTAGTCATAAGTTGTACAACTGTAAAATACTTTGATGTTATTTTAAGCTGTTTCTGTGAAGCAAGTCACCTTTGTGTAACAAAAAAGAGGAACCGACTGCAGAGATAACACAGGAGGCGTATGAGAGTAGAGGAAAGGTGAGTAGTGGCTGTTTGCCCAATCCATGTGAAGAGCTGCGGGGAGTGGCTGACAGTCAAGACCTCCAGACACTGAACTTTAATGGGGTACTCAGCACTAGTACTCCGTTCTGACCATATACAAAATTGATGTCAGATCAAGGACTTCTTTTAAAGCACCCGGAATGCTGGTGTGCACTCCGCTCCAAACTCCGCCAGACACTTAAGTTCAAATGACCTTCTTATAATGCATTCTAATGGTTCAAACTAGCAGCCACTAACAAAGACACTACAAATGCACATCCCTCGCAATAAAAACAAAAGCTCCCTGACCTTCGGCATGAGGCCATTAGTCAAATAGCCTTAATGGTATTTGCAGCCTATTTACGCTGGCCCTTTTCAGCAATCAAACACTTGGCCATGGGCACATGTTTTCAACACTTACAGTGACAGAACACACACTGATCACCTCTAGCGCAGGACAGATGCCATGGGAGTAAGTTCAAAATGGTGCCTTAGCTAATGGGATCAGTCAGGCTTATTTTGATAGACTCTATTCATACACCAAGATTTAGGCACATTTTGCATAAAAACTAATTCAATTACTATTATTATGCAATTGAAAACAACCCCTTTTCAACAATTCAGTGTGATTTATTTTTTTTTTTCATAAACTGCGAAAAGAAGTGACTCTCAAAGAAAGCTCTAGAGAATACGTTTCATCAATGTATGTCAAAGGTCATTTGGAAAAAAATGTTGGCCCTAAATGCATGACTGACCTTAACTTCTAATCTCTAAACGTCTCTCCAGATATTGTGGCATTAACAGCAGATATGGAGTATTATTGCTTCACTGAGCTAACAAACACACCAGTGTCAACATTACACATCGTGCACTAGTTGTTACGTCATGCTGATATTACACCACAACTGGGGGAACTCCAGCAATTCTACCTTATCTAACTGTGCCTGATATGACACAACTGCTGCTGATAGCAGACAACCAAACTGAACACAAAGGTGGGTGAAAGGAGAAAACGAAGTCTCTTAAAAAGTGCTATTCACTGACTTAGGCAGCTTATATAAATTTGCACTGAAAGTGATTATAATATTTAGACATACTTATACACTTAATCTCAGATTATTATAATGTGTAATGAAAAGATCTTTGTTAAACAATGTTGTCTACAAATAGTTTATTGCATTTAAATGAAGCAATAAAACAGGAAATAAAGTACCATACAGTTTGCAGGATTATAAATGTATGTATACAAGTATTTCAAGTTTTTTAGTACAATAATAATTTATTTATATTCTTCAAAGATAAAATAAATTGATTAAATATGCCAAAAACATTAATGTGATTCAAAGAATTTCAAAAATGGCCTAATATTCAAAGACTATTGCAAAAACTTCATCACAGTTTTCATAAGAATATTGGGAACCACAAGCAACCATCATGAGAGATAATAAAAATATATGTTGCTTTGATCTGGACAGCAATTCAGCATCTGATGCTGCGTAGCCTGCGTTCACACTTAAAGCAGATGAAGCATCAAGCGTGCTTGATTTAAATGTTAAGTCAATGAAAGGATGCGAATAGGCATCTTGAGATGTAATGTGTGAATGAGGTGGCGTGAATGACACAATTCACACGAATGAAACAGCACAAGTTCATCGACATTTAACCAATCATGAGCTTGCTCTTTGAGGGGAGTGATTATGATGTAGTGCCTGTTGTTGGTGTACCGAGGGGAAATCCTCTTGCCCACACCGGACAACAGTTCATCAAACTGGGCTCGGCTCAGTCAGAAGAAGAACAGTTGAAAGCCTCCATCATCTAGCTAGGTTTCAGGGCGAGTTGATTAAGTCACAGAGCTGGGATCTAAAGCACTCAGACACAGCACAAACGAATCTATGCTGTTTTTCTGCCTTTCTAAAGCACATAATGCACAGCTACAATCTTAGTAAAATTCATGTTAGCCATTTAGTAACGAAGCTAGAGTCACAGGGCAGACAGAAGCCCTGCTGATGTGAACCCGCATCTATTGTGAAGTGAATTTGACCCATGAATGAAGCGAATTTGACATGTGAATGAAGAAAATTTGAGACAAGCAAATAAAGCAAGTAAACTCAAAATGCTCACACGTCTATTTTCGCACGAATAGTGTGATTTATTTGCACGTGCCACATCTGGTGTAGCGGGTGATAATCGCACCAAAATGTATTAAAGGGTAAGTGAATTATAACAACGCAAACTTTTCTGTAACTGTAATAGTGCTGTGCCTTATTTGTTTAACCTTTAAGATTACGTGCTGACTGACTGACAGTCACGACTGATGCGTGAGGCCAGCAAACATGACGTATAGCCGTTTCACTTTACTTCAGGGCGCATTAATACCGCTCTGTAAGTTTATTGGAGACATTCATATATATTCCTAGCAAATTTTATAAATGTTGGAGACATACTTTACATAAACGCACTAAATCAGACATCAGCAGCGTTTATTTAAGCGCACAAGAAGATCTGCGCTTGAGGGGGCGTGCAAGAAGTTTTGTGCACGAGTAGAGGAAATCGGCGTGCAAGCAAAGAGATTTTCATGCTGTAGGCTATTCCATCAATGCGATCTCAACTTGTAATACTGCGCTCATAACATTTGTCATTAAAATAATGCCAGGTAGTTGGTAGATCTGTTAAAAAGGCCTGCCGCCACAGCTGGAAAACACTGTTATATTATATGAATGCTCCGATTAATGAGCCTGAAATCGGTAAAGGCCGTAAATCACATTTCATGACTCAATCGGTACTCGCCAATCTGGCCGATCTTACGAACCTAACGCAGGGGTATGTTTACAAGTCTACAATATGTGAAGAGGTAAATGATGTGTGCAGGCATGATTGATCTTTGTGTTCCCAACACAGCGGCTGTCTGGAGCTGCAATCATTCTGCTGCTATCAACATTAAATATTAATATTGCAAGTTCACTAAAACCGGTCTCTTAATATTAGGGAAATGCAAAACTAAAACGTAAAACTATTATTACTTCAATATATTTAATAATGTAATGTAAATTTAATATACTTGTTGCAATAAACGAGAGGGTGCTCGCTGCAGAGGGGGAGCATGAGCTCTCGTTTTGCCTCCTGTTAGCTGTTTTAATGCGTACACCAACCCCACCCCTAACCCTACCCCCAGTGACATCACTCGTAGAAGAAGTGCAAAAAAGGTGGAGCTCAAGCTCAAGCTCCCCCTCGCTGGAGCTCAGCTCGCCCAAATGGCTCTGCAGCGAGCACCACTTGCAATAAACAGTAGTTTAAAGGCCTATTTTTTTAGGAAAGAAGTAATGGATTTATGGGTACTTTTTACATCATGTTTACAAAAAAAAATTACGTTTTAGCTATTATTTTCTGTAAAGCTGCTTCAACCATTACATGTCCACACTAAATATTTATAAGAGACAAGTTTAAGGGATATATTCAACATCATTAATTTAGGAGAGATTTCCACTTTATTATACTTGAAGGGAAAATGTGCTCTATGCAATTGCAAAGTTTCATAAAGCTTAAAGCATCAGAATTGGTACTCAGTATTGGCCGATCACCATAAAAAGGAATCGGAACTCGACATTGGAGCATCCCTATTACATTATATTGTATTGTATTACTGTGTATTATATTACATTATATTACTGTATATTATATTGTATTATTTTAGAAAAGTGGTGGTGTTTGACAAATGCCTCTGCAGCAGATTGCAGAAGCAGATCCTATAGTGACAGCACTGCAACAGTGGCAAAACCCACCCAATATAGCGCAGCCAACTCAGCAAAGTGGTCCACCAAAGTCGATACAAAGACTGACGACATGAGGAGAAGCCAAGAAGTCTGCTTGCACAGACCTCATTTTGCATACCTTTAATTTCCTCTGTAGCTGCTCATTTATCAAACTGAAGAACGGAGTCAAGGACAAACACTTTGTAAGCTATCAACTCCTTATCTTGTCCCTGAATACTACTCAAGCATGCTGCAGAGTTCATATAAGGAGAGAGAAAAAAGACATCTGACATGAATTAACTAAAAGGTCTGCTGTAATAAAGCATGCAGCTGGAAAACTGCTGTGCACAATTGCAGAAGAGTTTGTGCAAAGCATTCTGAAAAGAGACAGAGATGAAGTGCTAAACCAGCTCCACATTTCACCAAACAATGGTTAGAAGACAAACTTTTTGCTTTCTTTTCAATGCTTATCTCAGATCTGCATTGAGGACAGTGAGGAGAGGGAGAAAGAATATCATTACTCAATACACACCGTGGAGGGGTGGAACTGGAGTTGATGCGAGTCCAAAACAAATCTGTTGTTTTCTGGCCATGAGTCCTGGCAGCCCTGCAGAGCAAAGAGGTTGTCTGAGGCCAGTTCTGTTTTGGGTTCAGGCATCTCGCTGGTCTACTTATGACACTGAGCTTTGTTCTCTTCAAATGTACAGTGGGAAAGAATGCTGCTCAAGAGAAAGAAAAAAAAAAAGCTCTCCGCTGGCCCATGTCCAATTACACTAATACACTTAAGCTGTGTGGCCTCCATTTTTCACATTCCACTGCCTTTCATGTGCAAATCAACAGCTGTTGACAAGCATTTGGGATCCACTATGATTTATTGACCCTTAATAACAACATCCGAGACACGGAAAGCCTCATCGTCAGTGTGCTATGAAGGTGCTTTGTGAAGGGGGTGGGGAGGTCTGCAAATGATGTTAACCCATCATGTTTATACAAGGACTCTTTCAAAAGTGGCTTCTTTCAAAAGTGATATTTACAGTACGGTGACAAAATCAACAGTCTTAGCTTTGCATTGAAAACAATGAATATTGAGGCAGTTTGTCAAGTCTTACACTAACAATTGCATTTCAGTACGTCACTACTCGAGCTCCAGCCCTAAATATGGGCTTACAATCCACACATTGTTAAGTCATAAGTGCATGAAGGCCATTCCCATGCCCTAATGGTCTTTAACCCATTATGTTATCTGTATACTAGGATAAACAAAAGGGGAGGGGGTGAGTGGGGGAGGGAGGGAGATGAGTGAGTAAATGGTCCTGATTTATGAGAAAGAATTAGATAGATAGATAGATAGATAGATAGATAGATAGATAGATAGATAGATAGATAGATAGATAGATAGATAGATAGATAGATAGATAGATAATATTTCATTTCAGCATTGATATCATAATGTGTTCATTCGCAATAGTCACAACGCAAGAATACTCAACGATGAGTTTGGATTATAATCATAGTTCCGCAAGTGTTTTCTGAGGCTTGGGAATTTAATAGGGTTTAAAAGCATTTAGGCATAAAAAATTATACCATTTGTAACTTAATAAATTAAAAACTATTATTTTTATAGAATCTTTACATTTTTATTTTACATTTGATTATTCAATTACTGTATACCTGAATACAGTTCAACTCCTTGAGAAAACGATAACAATGTTTTTTTTTTATTTGTATATTTTTCTTTAATGAACTTATCTATGCTTGTAGATTGTTAATTATTATTTTATGCTCTCCTATGAAGAATAATCCCAATCAATCTAAAATAAGAAATAATTTCCAAATAGTTTTAACAACTAGAAAATTGTATTCATGTCGCAATATATATTGCTGAATATATATTTTTTTAACACAACGTTAGATTTTTCCAACATTGTGCAGCTCTAATAGATAGTGTAAAATGTTAATTTGGGTTTTAAATCAATGTTTAGAAATAACCATTTCAAAATTTTAAAGAACAACATTTAAGCATTTATTTGCAAAACATGAAAATTGGTAAATATAATAATTAGTGCCTAATAAAAACAAAACAATATATACATATATTAAATAAAACTTTTCATAAAAAATTTGCACACGTCCATTTTTAATGCATAATAAACTTAGTATATGATATATATATATATATATATATATATATATATATATATATATATATATATATATATATATATATAAACACAAAATATAACTTTGGATGCAATTAATCATTACCCAGCACTAATGATATAAATGCACATACTAAAAATGCATTCATGTGTAAAATAAATGCATTTAATTATACTTACATTTACTGTGTAAAAGAAGAAACATGTATGCATGTCCAATATTTAAATTTTTCTGCAAATAAAAGCTCTAAATAAAACAAAAAGCAACAATGAGAAGCTGATTATAATAGTAGCTGTCATAATAATAATAATAATAATAAGTTAATAATAATAATAATAAATGTAGTTTTTACGTTTTGTTCTATACAAATATGCGTTGATGTTCTGATGTTTTTATTTAGGGGTTTAGCATATGTCAATCTAAAATACAAATATTATAATTAATGTACCTAGCGTTAGTTTCATAAGTTTGGACAAAGCAGCAACAACAAAACGATTCTAAACGAATCTCCTTGGGCACCAGCATCATCTCGCGTCAATTTTGGTAAACCATAATATAACTGCATGAGTACAAATACCCTCATCTGTACAAACTCAACAATGAAATGCTGGCAAAGAAATACCACGGACGTAATGTGATCGAAACAGCAGAAATATCCAAAACAGACGGAAACTAAGTTATAACGTTACCCATCTTTTAGCATGCACCCGGCAGGGTTACTACAGAACTAGCCAAGCATTCAATACAATAACAACACATAAAGCGAGCTAACTCAGCTACCTCAGCAGCCAAGAGACGCGCTCAATGGCATAATCTGCTTTGCTTGAAAATAAATAATATTATGCTGGAAATCAGACCTAATGTATAACGTAGCGTACCGGGCGGAATTTAACGTCATTCCCTGTAACGTTAAATCACAATCACTGCTAACGTTAGCTATGCTAACTAGCCGGCCAGTCTTCACGGAGAAATTGATTTCCGCCTTGCGTGGCGACGCTCATTCAATCTAACAGGGGTTCAGTGACAGAATAACGACCGTTAACCGCGGACAGACCCGGTTACTCAGACACCCGGTTCTGGGAACTCTCGGCACACTCAAAACGGCCAACGGCTGACACACTCGTGGGCAAAGCGTCTTGTAGTACGTTAACTTACCTCTCCGCGAAAGGTAAAGGTCTGTCGCTACAGGACGTTTATGTAGTTTCTGAAGTGAAAGAAATGAAGAAATAATCCACATGTACGTTTTGCTACGGCCGTGTTTTCGTCCTCGTCGGTTTGAGCCCCAAATCCACTTGAGCGTCGCTCGAAAAACTGCAACTGCCTCGACGGGTTCGGCCTTCTCGCGCTCCTCGTCTGTTTTTCTTTCTCCTCGGTCTGTTTTACTCGCGTTTCCGCCCTCTTATCTCCACACGGCTGTGATTCGACTAAAGCAGTTCATGCCCATTCTGTCTACTTGTCGTTTACACGGCGCTGACTGTAAATACACGATGCGACTGAGCGAGAATCTGTGCGGTTCAGAGATGACTTGAGTCCGTGTGTGTGTGTGTGTGTGTGTCACTGGCTGACTGCTGCTGGCAAAGCGAGAGTCCGCTGGACGTCAAGTGCAGTTTCTCAGCTCTTAAAGGGCCAGCGCGCTGCTTTTAGAAAATAGGTCCCTCTGCTATGTAAATCACTACAAATCACACCACTAGTCAGAAGACAGGAATAGAACATGAAGATATATCTACTACAAAACCACTGGAGTCTTTTATGAAGTATTGTCAAAATAGAATAAATAAATCATACAAACAGCAAACATGTTCAAATAGGTTTATTCACAACTTAAAAATAATTGTAGAATTAAAATACAAAATAATCACAGGCAACTGTAAGTAGAATTGTAAAATGAATTGCTATCATAAACATTTATGAACAAATAGAAATGTGCAGCCGTGCACAAAATAATGTGCATTTAATAATGCATCAAATCTTCAAAACAGCTCAAATCATGCTTAACCCACTTTTGCACAATCCTGACATATTTAAAACTAAATTATTAATTCATTCATTTTCTTTTCGCCTTTAATCCCTTTATTAATATGAGGTCCCCCCAGCAGAATGAACCACCAACATATCCAGCATATGTTTTATGCAGTGGATGCCCTGCAACCCAGAAACATTTAAAACTAAATTAAAGATAACTCATTAAAAACCCAAATGATAAATAAATCATTAAAAGCGATACAATGAAAGGAAGGTAAAACGCTCAAACATTCATCTGAAATGATTTTACATGTGAACAATAATTACATTTATTTATTTATTTATTTATTATTCTATACATAACCTTTGAAATATTGACATGCCTGTAAATGAGAGGTAACTTGATCATTTTCTATCTCTAAATATGCATTATGACACAGTAAAAACTGTATGTGGATTACTTGTTTTTTTTTTTTAATAAAAAAGAACAGCTTAGATTATTACTGTTGTTTATTTGTTGTTGTTATTATTATTATTATTATTATTATTATTATTATTATTACCATTATTATCATTAACAATAAACATACAAAATAATAAAATTAAATAAGAAAAAAGTACTAATAAATGTCATATTTTAATAAATGTAATAATTAATACTGCTATAGTACTACTGAACTGTAATTATATTTATAAAATAATAATACTAATTCGTAGTTTAAAAACTAAAAATACTGTTGTTGATTTGTTATTATTATCATTATCATTGTTGTTTTTTGTTTGTGTTATAATTAAAAATAAATTAGTAATTAAAGTACTAATAAATTTTATACTTTAATAAATGTAATAATACAGCTATAATACTACTAAGCTCTAATTATATTCATAAACTAATAATAATAATAATAAGATTAATTTGTAGTTATTTAAAAAAAGAACAATTTCAATTATTACTGTTGTTATTATTGTTATGATTAATAACAATAAACATGCAAATTAATTGAATTAAATGAGAAATTAAACTATTAATAAACTTAACGTTTCAAGAAATGTAATAATAATTAATACCGCTATAATACTACTGAACTGTAATTATATTTATAATTTTATGATAATAAATTGTAGTTATTTTTAAAAAAATGTAAAACTTAAATTATTACTGTTGATTTGATATTATTATTATGATCATCAAAATCATTATTTCTTCTTCTTCTTCTTCTTCTTCTTCTTATTATTATTATTATTATTATTATTATTATTATTATTAACAATAAACCTAAAAAATATTAAATTAAATAAGAAAGTAAAGTACTAATCAATTGTAATAATAATATTAATAATAATTTGTAGTTATTTAAAAATTGAAACAACTTAAATTATTACTGTTGTTCATTTGTTATAATTTGTATTTATTATTACTATTATTATTATTATTATTATTATTAACCAGAAAGCACGCTGGCGCAGTGGGTAGGATTATCGCCTCACTGCAAAAAGGTCACTGATTCGAGCTCCGACTGGGTCAGTTGGCATTTTTGTGTGGAGTTTGCATGTTCGCCCTGTGTTTGCATGGGTTTCCTCCGGGTGCTCCGGTTTCCCCCACAGTCCAAAGACATGCGCTATAAGTGAATGTGTATGGCTGTTTCCCAGTAATGGGTTATGGCTGGAAGGGCATCCACTGCGTAAAACATATGCTGTAAAAGTTGGCGGTTCATTCCGCTGTGGCGACCCCTGATTAATAAAGGGACTAAGCCGAAAAGAAAATGAATGAATGAATGACATAATAATAATAATACTTTATATTTATAACAAACAAACATTAAAAACAAACAAAAAAATCAAATGAAGATATCCTTAAGAATTTTAGTAAACCAAACTTTCCCTTTCTATAGATTACCACCAAAACTACAAAAACTACAACAGAAGTTAGTGGGAACTGAAACACTTCCAGACCCTACCTTATTTACACCTCCAACAGTCTACATAATGATCTAAAATAGTTCAACATAGCCAAACAAAATATCAGAGGCTCTGTCATCCAACTAAAATATCGCAGCACTTCCAGAAAACACATGCACACTTTTGCAAATGGCTCTTGCAGACACTAATGTGTTGTACCCCCTGAACTGAGTCTCTCCAGGCCCTCCACATCTGGGCTATTTGAAGCCCATGGAGACGCAAGCTGTGGATACACTGTTTTAACATTGAAGAATAGTGTCAGAGAGATCACACTGCGGGCCCAGTAAATGACCTGTGGTTTCTCTAATGATCTGAATCCGTTTCTCTGCAGCTCAGCCACCCACGGCCATCAGGCACTGACAGCCACGCATCCGTGACGCTCCAGAATTAATCAACCTTTCACACACAATCTTCCCAAGGAGTCTTACATGTCAACACGGTATTATTTCCATACCTCTGTGTAAATGATGTTGACCCGCTAGGCATATATTGTTTGAGTGGGCAGCTCTTTGTGTAATCGGCGGTTTTTGCTGTAAGCATTCGTAGCTTGGCCTGTTCATTACACGTGTTCCTGCTTTTCTAAAGTAAAGCAATATGGCGGTGATCTCACAGAGTGATTCTCTCACACACACACACACAAACACACACAGCCACCTCATATCTTTGCCCTGTGGTGCTAATCTCATGTGCGCGAGGATTTGCATGTTGACATTTACAATGCATGTGTGTCAGAGGTAACCTTCAGTCAGCCGATGAAAAACAATCTCTAAATTGACATTCTGAGCATGAGTCAGTCATTTTTCACATTGCCTCAAAAGCTGGATGTTCCAGTGCTCTTTCGCCTGGAGGCTAAACTAGATGAACGAGAGGGATGGTTCACTAGAAAATGTAACGTTGCTGTTCATTTACTTGTTTACTTGAGCTGCAGGTGACCTTTTGTCTTTGGTAGATCATTAAAGAGAATCCTAAGTGATTCATTTGTATTAAAGTGATAGTTCACTTAATGAATGAAGATTCTGTGGTCATTTAGTCACTCTTCACTCGAAGAGTTCAGATGCAAATCCCTCTAAATCCATCAAACCTCTTTTCTTGTAAATTAGTATTTTCTATCAGGCTCCTATAATTAGGCTCAGAAGTTTCATTTTATAGAAAATGACAAGGTTATTAGCTGGTGAATAAAATAACTTTTTTTTCTTTGGTTTTTAGCAAGGTAGATTTTGTTTTGTGTCAAAACCAGCAAAATCCACTTCTGTTTTTTTTTTTTGGTTTTTTTTGCAAAAACCTCTAAATCCACAAAGGCAGTGTAATTAGTTGAAAAATCACTATAGATGCAATTAGAAAATACTTCACCAAACATAAAAAAACATTACACAAACCACCGAAAATTAAAAATACCTAAATCTGTCAAGTAAGTGACGGTTCATTCTGCTGTGAAAACCCCTGATAAACCAGGGACTAAGCAGAAGGAAAATAAATGAGTGAAATCTGTCAAGTAAGTGCATTAATCAATAACATTATAATTTACATGAATAAACTCTTAATCTGTTGGCATTTCTGATATTTGGGATTTAGATTTAATGTAAGTAGAGCAATGTAAACATTCTAAACTTATCATGGTAGATTAAAATAATGTAGTGTAAAACATTGTGAAACATCAGTATTTGTGCATTGTCCATTAATATAAAAGCTAATCAGACATATAGATATTATGATGTAATATAAATAATGTATAGTTTTATAAATTATATTTATCTTTAAAAATATCTTACATTAGCAAATAAAACACAAGGTAGGCCTACTGAGCACAAAAGGGATGTCTCTCAGAAACTTTTAGAAGCTGTCATTCATTCTCAACGTACTCAAGGTCTTTGTCTCTTTTTCGTCTCTTGTTTATCCTCCTAGCATCCATGCGGGACAAAAGAACGGCATCTTAACTTCGTGTTTCGTGCAGTTGCCGTTAATGTGTAGTAAATCGGACTCATTCATTTGCTGCGCAAAACACTGTTATGAATGCATGCTACACTTCTAACTGTACTGTGTGTTTTTTTTTTTACTTATAATGCAGAAAAATATTTTTAGAAGGCGTTTTAAGGTAAGGGATTTTTTTATTTGTCATTCACTGACAGTCGGACAGCTTCATCCTGTTTATCCTGAACTCCTTCTTTTAAAATTTAAATCGACAGCGGAATAAAACAATCTCCTTATAAAAGCCAGCACATCAGCGCTGTTACATTGAAAACATATGATTCGATTCACGTCTTCTGATTGGTTCTTAGGTGTCACGATTACCAGCGTCTTTCAGAAGATCGCTGGTTTGCACTAACTATAACCATGGACTACAAATCTGCCATTTTCTGGACTACACTTTCATACTTGCACTCCGGTCACACACACATGCTTCCTCATCTAGACTGATTACTCGCACCACCTGAGGATTGTCAGAGACTGATTGCACACACTATTTAAGCCATACACTTACCCATTCAGTTTGCCGAGTCTTGTTTATCTGTAGATGACATTACAACGCGTTATTCCTGTCTAGTTTTCCTGTGTTTCGACCTCAGCCTTGTTTACCTTTTGTCTGCCGCCTGCCTTCTGACCTCTTGCCTGTTACTTCGATTACGATTCTGGATTGTCTGCATATACCTGTTTGCACCTGTGATGACCATTGCTTGCCTGACCACTAATAAACCTGCACATGGATCCAAACCTCTGTTGTCAGTGTCATTCGCCGTGGTTACATTGGGACATAGTGGCTTTTGCTGTCAAAGTTAAGTGGCTTTTAGAGGCTTTTGCAAACAAACTTATTTTTGAATGTGCTGACGCTGCGATTTAGATGATTTGAAGCAAAAATATTTGTTGAACATGTACTACATGCCTAAAGCATTCGCTCAATGTCATTACAGGATCTCATCTTTAGCAAAAGTGGCGTTTAGCAGCTTTTGCATCTGAACTCTTTACTTGTTCAATTTGAGTTTTTTGATGTCAAAATTTGGAGCATTGATATGTTGAGCATTGGAACCCACTGACTTTCACAGTAGGAAAGAAATACAATTGAAGTCGAAAGCAACCAGCATTCTTCAAAATATCTTCTTCTGTGTTCAACAGCAGTGAGAAACTCATAAAGGTTTAAAACCATATGAGGGTTAGTAAATTATAATGTAATTTCACTTTTGGGTATCACTTTAGGCAACCAGGGCTCATTCTGCTTGTGTACCTTTATATGAATTTCTGAAGAAAGCAAAATGTATCCCAGGAGGTATGTTTTTTTCGAGTTTTTGTTTTCGTGAATCCACCAGAGACCGCTGTGTGCACTTTTTCAGATCTCAAATTTGTCTTGCTAGTGCCATTCGCGCCTGCTGTTCTCACATAAATCCACCAGAGGCTGCTGTCAACTGACTGACTGACTGACCAATTGACCCACCCTCCCCCTAACCTAAACCCAACCGATAGTGTTTTCAAAAGCATCAATTTATCAGCACCCACACAGTCCCCTAAACCCAGCCGACAGTTTTAAAAAGCAATTCAGAAAAAGAAAAGCCCTCGTCTGATTTTCTGATTTGGCTTCTATTTTAGTCTTACCCATTTTCTGGAGCCATTCTTCGCCAGACTCAAGCCCCCTTGTCAACTCTCTGCATCTCAAGTCAGCCGAAATACATGGCGAGCTACTGGACAAACTGGTAATAGCGTGAAATCAGTCCATACGAAGGTAAGCGGTCAGCTGGTAAGCGTGAAAAGGAGTGGAGTCATACTGCCCCGTATCATTCATTTTAAAGACAAAATGCAGCTGTACATCCTTCAGCCTAGATAAATCTCCAGAAATACCAACACAATCTCACGGCAATTCGTAACTTTTTCATTTAGTGGCTAATTCGTATGAGTTTGTACGATCTAATTCGTACAATTTAGTACGATTTGCTTATCCCCCAATGACGGTTGGGGTTAGGGGTGGGGTTAGGTGCCACGCCTCCTTTTTAAAATCGTATCATTTCGTACGACTGAAATCGTACGAATTCGTACGAATTAGCCACTAAACTGGCAAAAAGTAAAATACTTACGTTTTCTCGTGAGATCAGCCTGGAAATACATATAGGGCTAAGTTTTTAGAATGAGCCTATGTTGAAACATTTACAGGCTAAACAAAATGTCTCCTGACAATACAGTGATATCTGTGCAATAAACTGAATTAATTACACATTTAATCATTATGTTTAACACAAGGCCTTGATCTTGGTTCAATGTGCTTCCAGTGTCTTCCCCAATTCTCTCAACATAGTGGGTTTTTAGCTTCAGCAGCAAATATTTCAAGAGTTTAGATTGGGAATCTGGGCTGCCATGTCATTATTTCAATGTTTTCTTCTTCAAGAAAGTGCTTTAACGTTTTTTCTGTGCGACAGGGCTCATTGTCATGCATGAAAACTGCAGGCGGATTGAGTGATAAATGCAGGGAATGAACCACATGTTGCTGATGGAGCTTCCGATAAACATTTGCATTCAGTCTGCCACGTGGCTTTATAAGAAGCTCAACTTCTGCTGCAGAAAACACCACTAAACCACTTCACCTCCAACTTTCACTAACTTATTGACACTTGTTGGGTTCATTCTTTCCCCAGGTTTGTGAATAACATAATTTTCCCCATCAGACCCAAAAAAATAAACTTGCTTTTATCACTAAAGTTAAGGAACTTTGGACCAGTTCTCTGACCACACAACATGCTCCTCAGAAAAAGTTTTTAGTTTCCATTCTCTCTGCTGATGAGAAGTTTGGCCAGTGAACTTACAATTCACAGCTTTACCCCTTCAGGATGTGAGGGAAGGACACAAGGAAAATATGTGAATCAAATCAAATGAAATTATATTTGAGCATTTCTAGTGTTATGGATGTGACATTTGCAGTAAAAACTCAAAACATAAATTCACACAGAAAGTATACGATAACATTATATTGAAACATCTGTTTATATTTTCCAAAACAACTGCCCACAGAGTTATGGGATCAGGAAAATATCAGTCTGTAAACATATTTTAGATTTTAAATGAGGAAATTAAACATGCGTAATGGATGTAACAAAAAAAATTAGTTTACAATATACTTATTCTACTTATTATACTTTGTAGTAATTCTGTGAATTAAACTGCACAACACAAAAGAAACAATGCTAATCAAAAGGAGAAGAGTTGCCTCACTGTACAGTCTCAGAAATAAAGGTACGCAAGCTGTCACTGGGGTGGTACCTTTTCAAAAGGAATGCATTTGTACTTAAAGGGTCCATATTGGTACCTCAAAAGTATATATTAGATTTTAAAAGATTATATTAGATTACATTAAAATTTAAGAGGAACACTTTTGTACTTTTTAGGTACTAATATGTACCCTTGAGGTATTAATATAGACCTTTTAGGTACAAATTTGTAACTTTTGAAAAGGTACTACCCCATACACTGACAAACTTCAGCTGCTGTCTGGTCTTTCACTGCCTTTCTACACTTCCCTTTCTTCATGTGTTCAATACTTTTCCCCTGTGCCATTTCATTTTATTACACATTACTTAATTTTTAAACAAATTAATATTGTTTTCTTTGGTTGTTTCCAACATCTGGTGAAAAATTCAAGTCAACAGCACCTTTAGAAATAGGTTTTCTGACGTGTTGAATACTTATTTCCTCCACCGTATATAATAAAAGAATGTTTTGTAACTCATGAAATATAAAATCTTGTTACGATAACTTTAAAAGGACCTTGAAATTTAGAAAATTATAGGTTGTCTGTATGCACACTACATGCAAAGTTGTATCAGTGCACTTGTGAGTTTGCACCTACAGACAATCATTAAGCTACACAGTGTCAGCTAAAAACATTCTTTAATGTTCTACTGAAGAAATTAAGTCACCCACATCATAGATGGCCAGAGGTTAAGTAAATTAACAGACATAATCTGTCCCTTTAATTCAAGAATAATGTTAATAACATGCGGTTTGGTGTTTTGATCGAATTTCTGTTTATTCCATGGCCATCTGATCAAATGATCTGCCTGGAAAATATCTTGTGTAATACAGTAACATCAAGGAAAGGTTGGGTTTGACCTAGATTCAGTTTCCAAATTACTCCATGATGTCAGAAGCGTTTGTTTTCTTTTACTCTGTTTTTCTTTCTGCTCCGCAGTCTTTTTTTCTCTTTATCCATCCAGTTTTCTCCGCGTCCACACGGCCACACAACCACCATCCCTCCCTCTTTCTGCTGGGTCACCCGCCACTGAAAAGGAAAAAGGGTTGTTTATTTTATCAAAGTTCCCCAGAGCCTGAAGTGTCATGTGTTATCGCGCCCTCAATCTCTACAATGGTCAATTACACAATGCTGCGATAAAGTTAAAACCAGTTACAGTTGCCTGTGTGTGGACTACCAGAAAAGGAAGCCCGATGGGGGTATATCAAATATTGCAATCGCATTTCACCACCTAAAATAACTTTGCTTTATTTTTATTGTTTTGCAATAGATTACAATGAGGTTTCCTTATAATAAACTTGCCACAGAGAACAAGCTTGGAGATTTGGATGAGAACTGTAAAGAATAACACAGTAAATGTGGGACAGGAAACAAATGAATGTTGAAAACTGGAAGTTACAAAAAGAAACACGTTCTTCTGTTTGGCTGATGATAGCATTGGAATTTTAGACTTAGTTAAACAAATGAAACAAAAAATCTATATAATGAAGAGGATCCACACAGGCCTTCTTGAACGGTGTTGGGGAAAGTAATGCATTACGCAACAGGCTCATTCTGAAAATGTATTCCAGTGGACTTTTCTGCAGGCCGTGAATTACGTAGCTTGAGGTACTTATGCCTTCATTTATTTTTAAGCGAATGCTACGGGCCGGTGTGACGCTGTTCCTTTTGGCGCTTACCAGCTGACCGCTTACCTCTGTGAGGAGGGCTTTCTCATTGCAACCAGTATGTCCAGTTAGCTCGTCCTGTATGTCGGGGGACTTGAGACGCAGAGAGGAGTTAACCATGATGAAGACCGGGTTCGAGTCCGGGAAATAGTGGTTCCAGAAATCAAGTAAGACAAAAACAGAATCCAAAAAATAAAACGAACAAGTGAATAACAGGGTGAGAATGAGGTAAAAACCAAAAACATGGTAAAAATCAGACGAGGGTTTTTCTTTTTCTGGACAGCTTTTGCAAATCGCTAGTTGGGTTTTAAGTGGTTGGTTGGGAAGTAAGTGGGTGGGCGGGTCAATCGATAAAATTGGTTGGATTTGGGGAAGGAGGAGGGTGGCTCAGCCGATTGGCCGGTCGTCCAGTCAGACGGTCGGTTGACAGCGGCCTCTGGTGGGTTTACACGAGAACAGCGCGGGTGCGAACAGCACTCGCTAGAGAAGTTTGAGATGCACACAGTGCACACAGCAAAAGAACGCACACAGCTGCCTCTCGCGGATTTGCGAAAAAAAGAAATAACACAAATACGTAACTCCAAGACGTATTTCGCGGTCTCCAGAAATGTCCACGGGACTACGTTTTCAGATTTAGCCTGTGTTGGCATTACAATATTGAGTTTACTTTTGAGTAACTTTTGTTTCACTTTTTCTGACCTGGCTGGGGCTTGATCTCTTTCGGAACTTGCAGGGATTTTTTTTCTTATTTTTTAAAAAGGAGCTCTGCAATTAACAATTCACCGTATAGCCTACACCTTAATTTCCCTTTGAAAAATCTCATCAAATTATGATAATGTAGGATAATCTTATCTTCTAAGAATTTTCTGACCCTCAAACTATACATGCCATACATGTATATACAGATTATTGAAAGTTTGCTAATTTTGTTCAGTACCTTTTGTCTTACTAGTGAAGTAAAATCACTGTCCATTGAGACAATCGCCTTTTCCCTTTTTTTTATTCAATCAGAAAAATGAGAATACATCCATCTCAGAAATGTAAGGTCTGCCATCTTTGTTTCAGTCTGTTTCTGCATCCTGTCATTAAGTGTAGGATTCAACATGATCAGTGGTGGAAAGATTACTGACAAATTATACTCAATTAAAAGTACTAATACTTGGCCAAAAATGAAGTGCAAGTAGAGTAAAAGTATCTTTTGTAAATATTGCTCAAAATATGAGTAAAAAGTAGACCTTTTTAACAGTACTCAGGAGAAGTGAATAATATGTATTATGCTGTAAAAAGCTGATGCGTAATCTGTGTGTGTGTGTGTTTGTGTGTAAACGTAACATTCTGTAGGGCATTTAGTTATCATTTAAGGCCATTTCGGTTATCATACAGTAAACATCCGTCATCTTCTCGTCATCACATGCATCTAAACAGCCTCCAAATCATTGCGTGTGAAGATTTTGGACATCTTCTTGGACACTTTAATGCTTCCAAACAGTTTGCTGCAATTATAAAGTACACATGACTTGAGGTAGTTCATTATGATGCGATTTACTTTCTGTGTGCGATTTGATTGGACAGGAATCACAGGACTGATTTTTCTAATTCCCATAGACAGGAAAAATAAAGTAGTGACTTCAGGTTGAAGGAAAGTAGTGGAGTAAAAGTACCAATACTACGTTAAAAATGTACTCAAAGGAATATAAAAGTACACATTTTTAAAACTACTCTGTAAATTGCAATTTCTGAGAAAAACTATTCAATTACAGTAGTTTAAGTTTTTTTTATTTGCTACTTTACACCACTGAATGTAATAACATTCATTTTAATTTCAAATTTTTAAATGCTCTATTATTTTTTTTTATCTAATTAACTGAACTAAAAAGCTCGCATTACGTTTAAAAAAAAAATCAGTATCTCGAATATTATTACTTCATTTTTAAAAGTAATGCGTTACTTTACTCGTAACTTGGAAAAGTAATATTATTACGTAACAAACTTTAATTATAATGCGTTACCCCCATTACTGCTCAGGACTGTATGTCAAGGTAAAAAAGCTTTTTTAAATTGACCCCATTATGCTAATTTTAAAAGGTTCATAATTTGTTTAACAACAGGCTAAAAAACAAATTATTTTTCCTAGACTTAAATTCTCAAAAATTGTCAAATAAAAATTAGGTGATTTGAGTAGAATGTTACTTAAAGTCTGCATGAAATACAAATTTATAATGTTTATTTTGCTACCGCATGTTGTTATTTAGGTGAACAATTAATCCGAGCAAGTTAATCCACTGAAAAAAAGTTGTTTTAGTAGTCTTCAATCAAAGTCTGACCATTTTTTTCTATGTTTGGAATTGTGGTCCTTCTCTGTTGATGTCAGTTTGATGGATTCAGCCACAATATTCTTAACCACACCCCTTTCAATATTAGTTTGCTACTAGAAAATGATGTGTAAAAAGAAAGCCCCGTTCCCTACTCAACTTCGGGTTTACACAGACGTCAGGGTGGGTGAGCACAATAGTATGTTCCTGCACAACCGGAGAGGCTTGAACCCATCTCTAGCACCATATTGTTTCTGATCCGTCCAGTACTGGATATAAATAATGTATTTTAAGTCAATTCATTCATTCATTTTCCTTCGGCTTAGTCCCTTTATTGATCAGAGGTCACCAAAGCGGAATGAACTGCCAACTTATCCAGCACATGTTTTACACAGCGGATGCCCCTCAAGCCACAACCCAGTACTGGGAAACATCCAAACACATTCACTTATAGCGCATGTCTTTGGACAGTGGGTAAAACCCATGGGGGAGAACATGCATACTCCACACAGAAATGCCAACTAGATCCCCCAATGGGACTTGAACCAGCGAACTGCTTGCAGTGAGGCAAGAGTGCTAACTGCTGAGTCACCGTGTTGCTCTTTGTCAAAGTCACACAATGAAGACAAGGATGGTTATCTCTTTTCATCAATTTATTCAAAACACAGTGGATTGTAGTGATGTGACCCGGTATGCAGAGGCTTTGAAGCATGTATCAAAAAAAGATACATCTCGCAGTGAAGCAGTGTACCGGAGCTTGATTCGTTTTGCCATCCTTAGTGACGTCTTAAAATAATTGTAATTAATTTTGAAAACCTTGGATTTTACTACAGTCATGGGTGGTGCAAAGTAACATACCCTATGTGTAAAAACTACAGTAATTAAGTAAAATGTTTATACTACTGTATTTGTGTTACTAGATGATTGAGTTGGTCAGTTGTGAACATTTGACATTATTGCAACACAGTGCTTTCCCACACGTTAACCAGAAGAGGTCCTCATCGAGCTCTGATTTGGAAAGCTTCGAGTAACGAACCGTTTTTCCGATACAATTGGGTTGAGCGCTTCACTGGTTCAGAAAACTTCATTTCACCATCACTAGTGGATTGTTCAACAGGAGAAGCAGGTAAGCGATATTTTTAGATGGAGAACAGATGAGTATGTTGTTCACAACGTAAACAAGGATCTTCATTCAACCATCAGTATATAAAGTTGCTTCCCTTAATCACAGTGTGTGCATCCAAAGGGAACATCCAAGGAAGAAGGCAAGCCAGGGAGGAGGTGAGGTGAACCATCTGACTTTAATTCCAGCTGTTGTACAACTGGAAACGGGGAAACTTTTATAGGGGACTGTGATTGCTGGTGCAGGTGAGTGTAATTAGTATTCAGGGGAGTGTGCACGGGTATGATGAGAGGTGGCTGGAGAAGGAGAGCGATGATTGGAGCTGAGGGAACGAGATGGTGAGGGAGACTGGTGATTGGAGCATCAAGAACGAGGCGGGGATGTTACACTCTCCTTACCTCTTCTCACCTTTCAAATTCATAATTAGCAGTGTGTTTTGACATTCAAGGTTTGCCACATTTCCTGTGAGGTCCATTTAATGGACCCTTTTTACAAGACTGTTATGATGCGTTTGACAGTCATCAGCATCTAAAACCTTGAAAGTTTTGAATATTTAGATTTGTTTTAAACGTATAAACATTTAAATGTATTTACCTATGTATTAAACTGCAACCTAAAAACTGAAACATCTTCAGTTGTGCAGGAACATGTACATAGTGCACATTTTGCATATGAGCTTATACATGATTTTTTTCCCCTTTAGAGGAAGTTACATGGAAATTGTTCATGCCTTGTATGGTCATGACGCCCTTCTTTAAGCCGAGCCAAGCAGTTTATAAGCTCCCAATAATTTTTAAACGTGTCAAAAAATTTTAAACGAGCTGACTTGTCGACCAATCTGAAGTTGACCAATCAGGAGGAAAAACTCGCTGAACAGTGAGCGTAATGTAATGTGTCATGCATGACAGAGTCGTTTGAGATAATAGTTTATAACAGACGAGATTATAATTCACTCTATAATTCACACACACAGAGTAACCATGTGTACTGGTTTCCTGGGGCTGAATAAGAACCTGTATGTTTTGTGTAATAGCTGTCATGGGAGACAGAGTGAAAGAGAGAGAGAGAGAGAGAGAGAGAGAGAGAGAGAGAGAGAGAGCAATGAAAGCAATGTTTTCCTCTGTCCATGCTCTCCTTTGCTCACAATTTCATGCGATTGCTTCAGAATTTGCGAGGTCATAACACCATTAGAATTCACACTGTGTACTTTGTTTGTGGTATATTACAGGATACAGGATTTGTGGCACAGTATAAGATTATAACACTGTAATTCCTCTACATCAATTTAAACATATTGACTGAGGTTGAAAATTAATAAGTGGTTGAGGTATTTATAACACCTAATTTAACACTTAAAGAGCCCATATTATACATGAAATAGGGTCATATCTTGGTTGTAAGGGTCTCCAACAACAGTTTAATATGCATGCAAGGTCAAAAAACACTTTCATGGTCTTATAATCTGCATTTATTTTTACATAATTATCCCAGCGACTCCTGTATGAATCGTCCAGTGATTCATTTGTTCCCAAACCCCTCCTTAGCGCGAAGCTAATCTGCGCTGATTGGACCAATGATAGTCTGTTGCAAACACACACACACACACACACACACACACACACACACACACACACACACACACACACACACACACTTTGCACGCGATGAGAGAATATAGCCAGTTAACCTGATGCAGTACACGCGGTTACAAGTAACAAATCACAACTTAATACATTTGCAAGCTAGAGTCAACGAGGCAACAACTTTAATCGCACGTACTTACACTTGAGAAATGGAGGAAGAAACCCATCCTGACGTCCATCAGTAAGTTACTCTTTACTGATCCTTCCTTTAACAAACACAGATGAAGTATTCTTTGTAGCATGTAGTTTCCAGAAGTTTCCAGTAGTTTCCAACTGCTTGGCTATAATGCTGAGGTTTCATCTTTGGGTAGAGACTCAATATATCCATCTGCAGTGTGATTTCAATCGACCGGCATGTTTGTGTGTGTGTGTTTGTGGGTGTGTGTGTGTGTGTGTGTGTCTGGGTTTCTGAGTCAGAGGGCGGGGCCTCAGGTTTGAAATCTCCCGGGTTTGCGCGTGCACGTGAATTACTTGGTTTCGTTCGTACGTCATGGCGAAACACCTAATGAATCGGTATCAAGGCGACTCGTTTGAAGCACTATGAGTCGACTCTTTTATAGATGAATCAACAGTTTTAAACACTGTACACTAACAGATTTAAGCCTTAGCTGGATACTTCACTTCACTTAGAGCTGTGTTACAAACTACATGGAGGGGAATTTTCAAAAACTCATAATATGGGCTCTTTAAAATGAATGAAACTAAATCTAATACACAACACACACTCCTAAAAATAAAGGTATACAATCTGTAACTGTTGAAGTACTTTTACAAAAGGTACACTTTTGTACCATACTGGTGGACATAAGTACCTTTAGGGTACACTTTTTTATCTTTAAGGCTCACTTTTGTTTTTTATTTTATTTGGCAGGGACAGTGTACATTATTGTACCACAATTAGCCAGTAGGCTATTTTTCATCTGTTGTCCCTGAACAACCTAAACAAAACAATGCAAAATTTATGCAATCAATCAAACATAGTTAAGTATTAAAATATACATGGTAATGTAGATGTTAATAAAAAATATTTTTAATAGAGATAAAAAAAATAGTTGAAACACATTTAATCAACAAATCATTAAGATGGTGGGCACAAAAACCTTTCAGATACACTTTTGTACCTTTAAGGTTCACTTTTGTGCTTTTAAGTTACTGTGAGATAGTCATTTGTACTTTTAGGTATTAATATTTACCTTATTAGGACCAGTTAGGAACAAAACCATTTGAAAAGGTACCACCCTAATGACAAATTTTGTACCTTTATTTCTGAGAGTTTCTGAAAACATCCCCTCAATACAATTCTGGAGATTGCAAATTATGTAGCCAAAAGTACGTATCGCCCCATTTTGTCTTTAAAACAAATGATACGAGATGGTATGAGGTTGCACCTTTTTACGCTTACCAGCTGGCCACTTATCTCTGTATGGACTCCGCTATTACCAGTTTTCCAGTAGCTCCCCATGTACGTCAGCGGAATTGAGACGCAGAGAGAAGTTGACTGAGATAATGGGGTTTGAATTCAGCAAGGAACAGTTCCAGAAAGCTGGTAAGACAAAAGCCAAAAAATACAATGACAAAGTAAACAGCGTGAGAATGCGGTAAAATCTGAAAACGTTGTGAAATTCAGGAAGGGACTTTTTCTGGATTGCTTTTTACAACTGTCGGTTGGGTTTAGGGAAGAGGGTGGGCGCTGGCCAATTGGTGCTTTTGAAAACACTATTGGTTGGGTTTAGGAAAGGAGAAGGGGGGATCATTCCATCAGTCAACAGTGGCCTCTAGTGGATTTATGCAAGAACAGCAGGAGCAAATGGCATGCGCAAGAGACACACAGCGGCCTCTGGTGGATTCACGATAACAAAAACTGCAAAAATACGTACCTCCTATAGGAGGCATTTGGCACGCTCCAGAAAAGTATATAGCTGTATGTTTTCAAAATGAGCCTAGGTTACGACTGCCACACATAAAGGAATAATTCACCCAAAAATGAAAATGTACTCACTATTTACTCTCCCTCAATTGATTATAAACATATATGAGTTTCTTTCTTCTGTTGAAAACAAAAGATAATATGTTGAAAAAAACTTAAAACCTGAAACCAACGACTTCCATATTAGATAAAACAAATATTATGGAAGTCAACTATTACAGGTTGCTTTCTTCAAAATATCTTCTTCTCTGTTCAACAGAAGAAAGAAAGTCAAACAGGTTAGGAACAAGTAAAGGGTAAGTAAATGACAACAACTGTTTCATTTTTGGGTGAACTATCCCTTTAAGCTGAAATAGAAACATTAATGAAAAGTATCATTTTAGAGCTACATATTTGGATCTATATAGATTGCATTGAGGTGTTTAGATTAGTCACTTCTGAAAACAATATACTGTATAGTTTATTATTACAATCAGAGACTCTTTCATGATTGCAAATATGATTGCACAACATTATTCCACAGCTTCTCTAGGTCCATAAATTAAGTAATGATATTTCCTTTCAACAAGTGCTTTGTCTGTTTGATGTTAATCACAACCTAAAAAAAAAAATGTGTCTGTAAGCGAATCCAAGTAAATGTTGTTTCTTGGCAGTCAATGTAAATTTGCTATGGATATGTGTAATGGAAGTTAAACTGGAATTGCTGATGTATTATTTTGGCAATCCAGAAGCAAATCAATTTCGTATTTCAAGCAGATCTTTTACACAATATAAAAAATAGCTGCATTTCACACTGCATAAAATGTATTTTTATTAAAAAAGGCATATTAGGGACACTTTCAAATATTTGATGTCAAGGTTCATGTTGTAAAACGTCATGTTGTGCAACTCTCAAAAACTGAATTATTTTTTATAAATTAATACTTCATTTTAAGCAATAATACAAATGACGATTTTTATGTTAAAACTAAAATTGCATTTATAATGATAAACACAGACAGGTATTCAAGACGGTTACACCACATAATGTTCTGTCATTAAAGTCACAATCTAATTGAATTAGCTACAAATTCATTCTTTTAAACTGTTTTTCACATCAGAGTCCAGATGTGTTAGTAAGAGTTCCCACTCTTTCATAAACAGCCGATTCAAGGAATTTCAAGGACTTTTAGAAAGCATCATTAATTTCAAATCAAGCACCATTGTGATTCACACCCCCACCGTATGTAGAGCCATGAAAGTCCTAACTGTACTTAACATTTCACTGACTTAATATTTACATAAAAATTTCAGTGTGATGATTTTTGAATATGTAATTTTGCTAAAATTGTAGATCGTTTTCAACAGGCATGTTCATAAACCTTTAATAAAAGTTGTTGAATATAAAACTCTACCTTTGTTGGCGTGGGTTTCCGCCAGGTGCTCTGGTTTCCCCCACAGATCAAAGACATGCACTACAGGTGAATTGGATGATCTAAATTGGCCATAGTGTATGAGTGTATGAGTGTGTGGGTGAATGAGTGTGTATGGGTGTTTCCCAGTAATGGGTTGTGGCTAAAATGGCATCTGCTGTGTAAAACATGCTGAATAATTTGGTGGTTAATTTCGACCCCTGATAAATAAAGGACTAAGCCGACTGATTGGATTAAATTCAAAACTGGTAATATTTCAATGCGGTTTCTGAAATATTTATAAAATGTCATGCTCTTGTACAAGATTTTAATTTAAGATTTTTAAATGAAGAATTTCTAGTATTTTTCACTCTGTATTTGACAGCAGTATGACAACTGTTGAAATAACCCCAAAACAAATTTTTATTTTAAATTTAATTCAAGCACTTTCAAGAACCTACAGTTGAAGTCAGAATTATACGGCCCCCTTCAAAATTTGTTTTCTTTTTTAAATATTTCCCAAATGATGTTTAACAGAGCAAATCATTTTTCACAGTATGTCTGATAATATTTTTTTTCTGGAGAAAGTCTTATTTGTTTTATTTCAGCTAGAATAAAAGCAGATTTTAATTTTTTAAACACCATTTTAAGGTCAAAATTATTAGCCCCTTTAAGATATATATATATATATATATATATATATATATATATATATATATATATATATATATATATATATATATATATATATATATATATTTTTTTTTTTTTTTTTTTTTTGACTGTCTGCAGAACAAACCATCATTATACAATAACTTGCCTAATTACCCTAACCTGCCTAGTTAACCTGATTAACCTAGTTAAGCCTTTAAATGTCAATTTAAGCTGTATAGAAGTGTCTTGAAAAAGATTTAGTCAAATATTATTTACCTATCATTATGGCAAACATAAAATAAAGATAATAGATGACAAAAATAAAATATTAAAACTATTATGTTTAGAAATGTGTTGAAAAAAAACCTTCTCTCTGTTAAACAGAACATGGGGAAAAACTAAACAGGGGGGCTAACAATTCTGACTTCAACTGTATGTTTGTATTTAGGTACTTTGGGGGCCTTGAATCCATTTGTCTGAAATTCAAGTACTTTTAAAAAGCATGGGAATCCATTTGGAGTTAGTTATTTAGTTAGTTATTAGTTAGTTGGTTTGTGTATAAATTCACAATGAAATATGATCAACTTTCATTTGGAAATTATAGGGAATTCCCATTTCATGCTGCCATTGACTCATTTTGAAAGTTTTCAACCCATCTGAAAACAATGCAAATTAGACATTTGTATGACTGGCATGCTGTAAACCTTACAATTTACATATTTGTATTTGTATATAAAGTTGTTGTAAAAAAATACTGAAGTGTTGCTTTTATAGTTTGCTGCAGTTAGTTTTGTTTTCATTTTCTCTCTGTGAGAGCGCAGCTGGAGTCACGCGTGGATTACAATGTACGCGACGCTCGACATCAATAACTTACGTGTCTAAGGAGGATTATAGTTTCCCTGAGAGCTGTTCTCATCTGCAAACGCTGGGATCCGGATTCGCTTGTAGTCTTCACTTTATAAAGATGCGGCTCTACTTGCTGGTGATTGTCCTGTCTCTCATGATTTGGTAAGTGAGCGACCAGTGCTCTTTGTTTATCCTGTTTGTTCGTATCGAACTAAGTTAACTATTGCACCGAGTGTAAACATGTTAGCACCACAACCAAACTTTAACCTCGTGTAGGGTTTTCACTGCATTTTGTGACCGGAATAACACACACTACTTTCTGACGCTACCTGCCGTGTGCATCTAAGTTTCCGGCAAATGCGGAGGTTTTTTTCTCTCATTCGCCGTGCGGTATCAAGCATTGCATGAAAAATACACGCTTAGAGCAGTTCCTCAAATCAAATATCTCGTTTGGTGTAAACACCATCACTTTCTCCCGTGTGTGTGTTTGTGTGTGTGTGTGTGTGTGTGTGTGTGTGTGTGTGTTTTGACTCTGAAACTCGCGCGTGCCCAAATAGACACTCCCACACCATCCCACTTTAGTTCCTCCGACACTCCCCCCTAAACAGAGCTGGACACGCCCACTTTTTTTGACTATTTTCAAAGTAGAGGTGTGAAACACCCTGCTGAAACGAGGGGGTTTCATGGCCCTTTAAGAACTGAGAAATTGTTTAGAAATGTGTTGAAAAAAATCTTCTCTCTGTTAAACAGAGTTTGGGAAAAAATATATACGGGGGTTAATAATTCAGGTGGGCTAATGTTTTGGACTGCATGTTGTCTAATTTTATTTCGGAAAGATCAATATATTAATTTCATGTTATTTTAAACAATTATCTGTGAGAAATAAGTTATGCATGGCAACATTCAGGTTTCTTTGTATATTACACTTAAAATAGGCCCCATCAAATTCAGTGGACAAAGCACTGGAAGTTCCTTCTCACCACAACGCCTTCCTCTTCTGGTCTTTTGTTCTGTCAGGCTTTGGGAAAGAAAAAAAAACCCTGCTCAGCTGCACACACACACACACTTTTATATCTAAGCCGACATCAAAGTCTTATCCCTGCTGGTTCTTCTGCAAGCAAAGCTTTAGCTACAAGCTATTGATTTCAAAGCCTCTAAATTGGTGGTTATCTAGCAGAAAGCCATTAGGCGAGCTCAAATTAATGATGAGCAACATCAACAGAGGCAGCGGGCAGAGCGAGGGGGGGCTGGGAATGATGGAGGGCGCTCAAAGTAGCTCTCCCTGTTGATACAGCTGAAGACATTACCGTGGCACAAAAGTGACAAATGAATTTGGTTGACAAGAAAGAGTAAAAGAAAACGCTGCTTTTATTTAGATACGCTCAGACGGATGGTTACTTCACAGAGCCACATCTGTGATAACAATTCCACATGCAGGATTCCTCAGACAGATCATCTACATTCCAGACTCTCGGCACGCAGATTATTCAAAGTCTTCCTTCACGCACACACACTTTTTTGTTACTTCTCATCTGCGGAAATGAAGCCACCTGTCAAAATGCTGAAATATGAACCCATTTTAGTCATTACATAATTAGTCTACAGGAAAAAAAAAAAGTAATAGGAAAAGATTTGAGAGGGCGATAATAAAAATGAGGAGACATATTTAGAATGGCATGTGGGTTATATATAGAATTGTAATATCATAAATTCTCAATCAAAACAGAGGGAAATTTCAACTAAACTTTATGTATTTTTTGTTTCTCTTTATTTTTCCTTGTTTTAACATTCTTATTTAATGTTTTCACTAACATAAAAAAATGAGTGTACTCATTTTTGAACGGTTGTTAGATTAGATTGGCTTCAGTGCTGACTAAAACTAAAGTATATGCACAAATATAATATTGTAATGCATCCTATTCAAAATATTAATTTAAAAAAAAGATTTGTTTACTATTGTAACGTGGAGAGTAACACCAACAACTGAGGTAAGATCCAAAGCCAGGTTTATTCAAAGTCAGGCAAGCAATGGTCAACACAGGTGCAAACAGGTATTTGGAGACAGTTCAGAATCACAGTCGAATACAGGCCAGAGGTCAGAAAGGCAGGCGGCAGGCAAAGACAAAAAGGCTAACGGTCGGTACACAAGATAACAAGACTGGAAAACCGCATTGTAGTGTTACTAGTGACAGATAATAAGACTCGGCAATGTGAATGAGTGTGTGTGCTGCTTAAATACTGTGTGTAATCAGTCTTTGACAATCCTCAGGTGGTGAGAGTGTAATCAGTGTAAATGAGGAAGCAGGTGTGTGTGTGGGGGGCATGACTAAATATGTAGTCCATTTACAAGCAGATATGTAGTTCTATGAGAGAGAATATTTTCCAGCTACATCTGGTGGGTAGATCTCGCTGGTGATCATGACAACTATATAGAGAGAGAGAGATTTCACATCACTTTAATAGAATTGAAGAGTTCAGATGCAAAAACCTCCAAATGTCGTATGAAATTTTCTACTAAAATTTGCATTTTTTCCCAGCCTCCTAAGTTTGTTCAGTTATTTCACTTTAAAAGCAATAAAAAGAACTTATTTGTCACTATAAAAGTACAATTACGGAGCCTACACACAAGAGTCTGAGAAAAATGGTTTTGATGGAGTCTGAGGTTTTTGCTTCTAAATTCTTCAATTCTTAAAGAAAAACATATCACAAAAACACCATCCATCTCATGCAAACCTTAAATAATCTTAACAACAAATAAACTCTACAAAGGACAACATTTAAACACCAAATTGTTTCAAACATAAGATCCCCCATACATTCATAACACAAGTCATTACAACCCCAAATCAGAAAAAGTTGAGACAGTATGAAAAATGTAAGTAAAAAAAGAAAGTAGGCTAGTGATTTTCAAATTTATATTGACTTGTATTTCATTGCAGACAACACAACAAAGATTAATTAATATGTTCCTCATTATTTTTATTGCATATTTGATCAAAATAAACATCTATTACAATTTTGATTCTAGCAACACATCTCAAGAAAAGTTGGGACAGGAGCTATTTAGGGCTAGTAATCCTCTAAATTAGTTAAATAATGATGTGATCTGAAACAGTTGATTGTAATTATGATTTGGTACAAAAGTAGGATCCGAGAAAAGTCTAGTCCTTTTGATGCAAAGATAAGTTATTAAATTAAATAATAAATAAACTATTGAAGTAAATTATTGAAATGTTTAAAAACAATGTTCCTCAAAGAAAGATAAGAAGGTATTTGGATATTTCACCTTCAACAATGCATACATAATAAAAAAGATCCAACACAGGTTCATTCTGAAAACGTAGCCCTATATATGTTTCTGGATATAGCCAACTTTGTTGCCAGAGCTACATATGGTGCATTTATTCTTTGAAACGAACATTGTATTATGCTGTTCCTTTTCACGCTTACCAGCTGACCGCTAACCTCCGTATAGACGGCTTTTCCGCTGTTACCAGTTTGTCTGGTGGCTCGACACATACATCAGCGGACTTGAGATGGAAATCAGAGTTTATCGCAACAACAGAGTTTGAGTCTTTTGAAGAACAGTCCCAGAAAGCAGGTAAGACAAAAACAAATGGCAAAAATAAACAAGTAAATAACAAGGTGCGAATGTGTACAATCTTAAAATGTGGAAAAAGAAATAGGGCGGCTTTTCTTTTTCTGGATTGCTTTCCAAAACACTGCGATTAGGTTTAGGGAAGGGGCGGGCGGTCAATCTGTGCTTTCTAAAATACTATTGGTTGGGTTTAGGGATGGGGAGGGTGGGGTTATTGATTGGTTGGTCACCGTCAGTCAGTGGATTTGAGCGAGAACAGCAGGGACAAATGGCTCTCGTGAGAGAAATTTGAGATCCGAAAAAACGTACACAACGGCCTCTGGTGGATTCACGGAAAAAAAATGTAGCTCCTGGAACATATTTTGCTCTTTCCAGAAGGGTATATAAAGGTACGTAATCAAAATGAGCCTGGGTTGAAAAGATCAAAAGAATCTGAAGAAATTTCCGTTTGTAAAGTACAAGGGCGCAAGCCTGATCTCCGATCCCTCAGGTGACACTGCATCAAGAATCGTCATTAATCTATAAGCAATATCACCACATGGTGTCAGGACTACTTTGGCAAATCTTTGTCAATTACCCCAATACATAGCTATATTCACAAATGCCAGTTAAAACTGTATTGTGCCAAGAGGAAGCCCTATGTTAACAGTGTCCAGTAGCGCTGTTGACTTCTCTAGGCTCTGAGGCATTTGGGATGGACCATCACATAGTAAAAAAGTGTACTGTGGTCAAATGAACTAGTATTTCAGGTATATTTTGGGAGAAATGGACACCATGTAAAGTCATTTCACTCTGTGACTATCTTCGAAACCCCTCTTGGGCAGTATGCTCGAGCATTCTGTAATAATTGGGAAACATCAAATTTTCCAAAACTGTTTGCCAAGCTTATAATTACATTACATATTTGGAATCACCAATAAAATTAAACAACAACTCAACAATCAACTGAGCCTCCTGCTTACTTCTGTTATGCTTAAAGCCACAGTCAGATCCACATTTTCATCGAGCCTTCAACCTTTTGCAATACATAAAGAGATAAAAGATAAAACCATTTACAGCAATGGCCTCATGCAATAGTTTCCTTTGTATCTATGTGTGTGCGCAAGAGAGGTGTACGCACTTCAGTCCTAGACAAAATTTAACAGAGCAAAGCTGGCATTCATTACCACAAGCAGAGAACAGGGGGAACATTCCGGAGAATTATCCCTCCCCAGCCGAGAGTGAAAGAAAGGGAGAAATGAAAGAATAGGGGCTATCAGGAGCAGGTGACATTTGCTCCAATAAAGCAGGCGAATGAACAGAAAATATTTCTGTATGAAATACAACATCAATAAAAGAGAGGATGTAGGGTGGCCTTTAAATTAATCTCATATCCTCCAGCCCACCACACGTGTACGCGCACACACACACACACACTCTGGCAGAACGGCTGTGGGGTGTGTTGAGTAATGGTAGAGATAAATCATCAGCTCTTCAGCGTTTCTCTGTCTAGAGGAAGAGCTTGGCTTCGGGGTCTATAGAGTCAATAGGTTTACACAGACCTTAGAAGCTACATTGGTGAGAGACTCAGACACACACTGTAAACACTGCAACCTACTAAAACTCAAGGCCAGTGCAATTGCTGCCCTTCATTTGTAGTGAATTAAAGATACCATTTTTAAAAAGGGAGTCTTTAAAGAGTATTTTTAAAGAAGTAATTCACCTAAAAATGATTAATAACTAACTCCCAGGTCATTCAAGATATAAATGGGCTAGTGATAAAAATTAGTTTCTTTTTAGTTTGGCTTCAAAACAATATAATGTCTAACGCTGTTTTTTGTTGTTGTTGTTGTCCTTTTTGTCTTTGAGCAAAACATAGGGAGTATCATTGTCATGATTTCCAGTGATCTAGCCTTTGCAGATCGATAAAAACACTCACTATCACCCAAACTGCAATTCTGCCACCAAACTGTACAACATTTCCCATCAGGCACTTCACTCACACAGCAGTTCCAAATCACTCTTGATTATGTCTACAGCTGGACGCTCTTCATGGACTGATATGCTAAATTATTTATACACCACACTTTCACACACACAATGCTGAGTCTTGTTTGCTGTAACATTTCTGAGCATTCCCTTGTCTAGTCTTGCTTTACTTTTGACCCTTGCCTTGTTTATTATGCTGTTTTAATATAAAATAAAACAAAATAAAAATACTATACATAAAAATATTATGTAACTCGAGACAGACACATGTACTGTACATCAGATGTAGTAACAAGTAAGAATTTCACAGTGAATTCATTTTAATAACAACTCTGACAAAACATAAACTGTGAATCACAACAATATGACATCGTGTAATCAAAAGATTTGAAAAGTCTTTATCTTTCCCTTTCTATAACCAGTACCTCTTTTGGAAGGTTTTTACTCACTTGAAAAGCATGGAAGTGATCATGAAAACATGTTCCATGCTGAAATAAAAAAAAAATTAAAAACATTTTACCTTGTGTAAAATGATTTGTAATTTCTCCAAATTCTCAATTGTGGAAGGAACTACAGTATTTGGAAGACCACTTGCCAAAAGTGTTGCATTAATGGATGCACACATTAAGTTTCCATTGACAGATTTACATTACAGTGCAGAATAGCCCTTCTAGCATTCAAATGAACATTATAAACCTTGTTTCCTGTGTGATATAGCGGATATAAAGAGGCTCTGAGGAGCACATGTACACATCCTGGAAATCAAAAAGTCCTTGGAGGAAAAAATACTACAGACTTTAACACAAAACCCAAGAAGTCAGAAAGACATTGATTTTATAGTTTCTATCCAAAAGTAAGCATACTGTATATGTCACCATTCTGCCCACACATACACCTGTAGAAAAATAATGTAAAAGAGTATCATTAAAAAAAGATTAAACTCCTAAGCATCCAGGGCCTTTTGTGTAATCATTCTTTCTTTTCTCCTTTTCTCCCTCTTTCTTTGGTTCTTTAGCAAGCATACACAGATGGCCCTATTGACTGCTCACATACTTGACATTCCAGTCTATATTCCAGTGTCTGCCTTTCTCGGGCCTGTAGCCAGAGCTCCTTTCCCCAGTCCTTTTTTCTGTCCAAAGTTGTTATGTTCAGCAGTCTCAGAAAAGCATCTTTTGGTACTGAGAACAGCCTGGTAGACTGCAATCACAGCACTCTCTGTTACACACACACACACACACACAGAGACAAAAAGAGAAACCACCCACACTTTCCCTTCCGCTATATACACATAACAGTATTTGGCAAAGCTAGCAGTCATTTCTTTCCATTACAGACCATATGTCAGCTGGAGTGTTTATGACTATAGAAACAGGTTTATATTATACAGTATATGTTTGCACTATACATCTCAAGAGAATCCATCATGGGAAAATCCATAAAAAGTCTGTTTCTTATTCCTTGGGTCATGCCGACAACACAGATACCAATTATGCCATAATCCACCAAATGTCCTGTACGCCATTTTGATTTTGTTTAAACCATTCTTTTTTTAACTCCTCCTAGACCATTGATCCAATCTTCACCAAATTTGACTCATCTTCAAACCATGTAGACCAAAAGTTATGGAAATTATGTAGATAGACGGAACTATTGTCATTTAGCACATGAGCAAACTTGATGTAATGCTATCAGATGACATTACAGGCTGAATCACTGCAATAGTCTGAAGTATTGAAACCAAACTTGATGTGCGTGATCTAGACCTGGCATTGACCAAACTACATCAGTTTGCACCACCTTTTGGGTAAAATTGACAACTAAATTTTATCAATAGAAGTCATACAAAATGTATCAAATGACTTTTGAATAGTTTTTTTTATTGTCATGAGACTGGTCTTGCAGGTTCCTTGTATCATACAGAGAACATTGATATAACTTATTGCCTAATTGACACAACCTGCTTTCCACCATCTTGAATTAGTTTGAAAATCTATTGTTTTGAACACTCCATAGATCCTCCAATTTACACCAAGTTTGGCGCAGAACATGCTGCCAAAAAGTTAGAAAATTTTCTAGTTGCTCTGTAGCTTGTTGTTGTGTGGGCTGCTTGACCCCAATAATTGCTGCTTTCAGCTATATTTATTTATTTATTTTATTATTTATTTAATTGGTTGGTGGAAGGGCTGATGGGACGCAAAATAGGATGTCAAAAATTTGCTGTGTTTGTGTTTACATGAATGTTACCTGTGTGTCATTTGTTGTTATAAGCAAAAAAACACAAAATAATGTATTAAAAACTAAACTGTAAATTTGCATTACATTACACATCTTCAGGCGATGCGGGATGAAAATTACTTATTTTTCATAATGATTTTTAGCTAAAACTGTGAAACTTGGATTTTTTAGCTGAAAGGATAATTAGCTGAACAGGATTTTTCACTGAAACCATGGAACTTGGGTGATTCATAAAATGCAAATCAACAGCTTTTTAAACTGAAAAAAAATGAAAAGAGAGTGGGACATCATAAGTTTTTTCCCCACAATGTCGACAAAACATTCTGCTCTGTCAAAGGGATCCACAGTAGCACCCAAAAGGCAGGAGAAACATGCCTACCATCGCAGAAAAAGTTAAATTTCTGGACATGCTAAAGTAAGGTAGAAGTTACATGGCTGTAGGGCACCATTACGGAATAAATAAATGAAAATCAAACGGTTTTGGTTTCATTCTATAATACTGTACTCATTTTTCTACAAAGGTTTGAACTTTGAGAGTGTTTAAACATGAGAGAAAAGTGTGAAAATGTTAATGCCTGTCTGAGAAAAGTGTACAAAGTGTGTAGTGAGGGGTTTTAAAACATTTATAATGATTGTAAAAAATACAGTGGACTACTACGCGGATTTCGTCTGTTGCAGGTTATTTTTAGAATGTAACTCAAGCAAATAACGAGGAACACACAAACACTCAAATGAGGAAGAGGGCTTGTGCTAAATTGTCATTTATGTGAGGAAATTTATATTAACACAGCTCACTGAAACCTTTGTAATTTGCATGAACCTTTCCAAACTTTATCCATGATTATTTTAAGTTTTAGTGGTATTTGGAAGGAATTGGATGCAAGTAGAAGTGCGGGTGTTTGTAAGGCATATACAGCACCATCTGCTGTTCAAAACTAAACTCAGGCTGCTTTCACACCTGTAGATCGATTGTTTTGTTCTGAAACAGGAAATAAAATTGTTACATTGTTGCTCTTTTATTTCTTAGTGCAGTTCGCTTTCACACTTCAAAGTTTCCTATCAGACCAAAATAGCTAAAACAAGTCACGTGCGAGTAAACTCTTCTCACATTGGTCAAAGTCCGGCTCAGGTGTCATGCGTCCTTATTTTAAAGTGAGATAAGATATTATGTGCGAAAAGGTGCCCTTTTAATTGTGAATGTTGACACACAACAGACATCGTCACCAAATATAAATCAGAGGTAAGACTTTCTCACATAGCCGTTGGCTAGAATTATGCATTAGAGGCTTTACATTATGGAGAGAAAGAACAGATAAACCAAGACTGCAGTTTGCTCAATTTTCCAAATGGATAAACAGCTCTTGTTCAGCATACTTTGACTTTTGTATTTAACAAGAAACGCACAATTACCAGTAAGAATGATGACATCCCGCCGTACTCATATATATCATCTTATAGCCGTATATATGCCTATTACATATCCATAATACACTGGGATAAAGCCAGGTTTAGATCGTATTGCTTTCTCACTACAATCGATGCACTCCAGAGTTCATTTCAATTGAGCTGAGACCACCTCATTCAGGCAACCTCGAGCTTGATTCACATTTGCCAAACAAACTGCACTAACTGGGGAAATACGTCAGGTTCCGGGAACAAAAGTCTAGGGGCTCCATTTTGACAATCCATGTCAGAGCGCAAATCGCAGGGTGCAAACGCTTTCAGGGCGTGTCAGAGCGCATTTTTGGTAATTAAAGGACTGGAAAATTTGCTTTGCCCCTTGGCGCATGATCTAAATGGGTTGAGTTTATTTTCTTAATGAGTTATAGGTGTATTTTGAGAATAAACCAATTAGAGTCTTATCTCCCATTCCCTTTAAGAGCCAGCTGTGTCGCGCCAAGAGCACATTCGTTTTTTACAGGACGTAAAGTAAGTCTAAGTAAAAAAATAGAGCATTTCACTAGCAAACAGTTAACAGTTAACAGTTTTTTTTAAACAGAAAACTGAGCATCTATGGATGTTCTTTCACTTTCGCTCTTGGATAGGGAAACCTTTACGCACAGACATCAATTAGTCTATAAATAATTAATTGCGTTTGTTAAGTGCAAATATTCGTTTCAAAACTATTTCTAAATTCAGTTCTAATTTCCAACAAAGGAATAAAAACGAAGTGTGCTCAAAAACCTGAGTTATATGCTTAAACACATCCCTAGTAGCAAAGAATTCTGGCCCAGATTTGGCATAAAGCTGGCACAGCAGGCATTCATCCGGCACTGGCATACAACATGTGGGCCAAACATGGCCCGGGTTTGGCAGAGGTGGCACCGTCTTTAAGGTGGCACACAAGATTTGGGCCAGATGAAAAATGTAGTATTTGGCCCAGATTTAAAAATTTGATAAGTGGGCCATGTGAGTTTGGCCAGTCTTGACCCACATTTAAAATACACTAAAATCATTTTTGAATAAAGAAAAAAAATTCTACCTATCAGGTCACTTTGAGAAAAAGCGTGCCCAGAGTGAGCCTAAAGCGCATCACTCCATGGGTTTATCAATTTCATTGCAATCGTGACACACCAACCTATCTGGCCCAGTTCAGGCCCAGTTATGAGTTATTAACTTGGCTGAGACTTGGCCCAGATATAGTCTGTGTTTCGCCCTTGTCTGGAAGCCAGATTTGGTCCAGTCATGTACCGTAATTCACTGCGGCATGTGGGCCAAGCAAAACCTGATTGTGTGGGCCAGAGCTGGGCCAGAGAAATTTTGCTATGTGGGATGCTGTGCCCCATATGGTCTAAAACCTGACAGGTGGGCAAATCTAAGCTTGTTTTAATAAAACAAATATAAATATGAATATAATAAATAATACTGCTAATAATAATAACATTATACAAAAGCAAATTGTTATGAATGAACTGAAAAAGCCTCCCGAGATGAAGAAGACATAAAAGCAGTGATTTTTCATATTTATGTAGGCTAGAAAATAATATGTTTTGTAATATTTTAATCCTTTATATTTATATTATATATCTATTCTTATTATATCCTATATATATCCTTAATATTTAAAGTTTTTCATATGTAAAGATATTTGCCTATTGCTCTTTTGTGCGTATTAAGCAGTGCGTAAGCGAGGTGCAACTTTGCGCCGGAGTTTAGACCGGGTTTGTTTTGGTCTATTGAAAAATCTATTGTAGTTTCTCAAAATAGCAACGCGCCAGCAGTGCGCCTCAGAACGCCTTCCTTTGTAGACCAGAACGCCTATGGGCGCACAAATGAGCGCTAATGCATATGCTATTTAAACAGCGTAGCGCAACGCCTCAAAACGACTCTGCGCCAACCTGAAACTACCAAAAGACTATTGCGCCACAATGCATCGGGTGTATGATAGGGCCCTAGGTGTGAAAACACTCTCAGAACTGATTCAAGAGACAATAGCAATGTATTTTGCATCATATTTTTGGATACTTTGAGATGATAGTGATTAATGGCTTTAAAAATGATTTCTCAAAACAGAATAAAGGGGCATTTTTAGTGGAAAATAATGTTGTCGAATTCAACAGTTTTGGGATGAGATGGTTCATTTTTAATTCTTCAGTTGCAGATTTGCCTTTTAAAAAAAAAATTATATCTACGAATGAGAATATCATAAAGAACACGAAATGCGTTCTTTTCATTCGGGCCTTTAAGCAGTGACCTAGAATACCCACAACAACCTACAGCATCAAGCACCACATGCTTTTTTATTTCCAACTCTTGCGCCACATGAGAGTACAGTTGTTTGATATTTCCACAGGCTATTTTTGAGTTCACAGTCAAGTAGAAAAGAGGTTTGAGTCCGTTTGTCTTCCTAGCAGGAGCTTGGCACAAAACACGACAGAGCGAAGATAGACAGCCCTTAGATCGGAAAATCCCATATTCATCAAAGCGTGCACATTAAAATGCTCTCCTGCACCCTATAACTCTGCTGGGATCAGGAGATATCAGGGAGTACAGAAGGGAAAAATAAGGACACGGCGTTAACATTTGGGAAACGGATGATCTGCCGCGTTTAAAAATGCAGCAGGCAGGGAAGTAAATCTTCCGAGATTATCAAGCTACGATCCGCTGAACATATCATAAATATTTATGCGGTTACAGACATAATATCTCGCTGCATCAAAACAAGAGGGCATCATTCAAAGATCTCATACATAAGCACTGCACATTCTCCTCGAGCTGAATCAAATAATTCATCCCGCGTGATTTTTTTTACACCGCTCTGTCAGTTTACTTGCAGTGAATAAGGTGGAGAGATCCACACAGAGGGAAAAGATAAAGATTCAGGCTCAAGGATGGAGGAGAAAAGATAGGAGATTCTGTGGGAGGATGAAAGAGAGAGAGAGAGAAAGATGATGGGGTGGAAGGAGAGAGAGGGTCATCTGAGGGGCTGGAGGGCCATAAATAAGGCTAATGAAATGACCGTGCTTTAGATGGCTGAGGTCCAGGCCTTTAGCCTGATTTATTCTGATTGTGTCCCAGTACACAGCAGACTCATCTATCCATCTCTCTCTCTCTCGTTCTTCTTCTCTTCCTCTATCACCCACCCCCACCCCACACACACATCCTATTCCAGGGTACTAATATCACATTGCTCGCAGACATCTAACACCCACAATCATGAGAAAAGGGCGTAAGAGTCAGCGGTGTAAATTATATTAGTAATTGTGCTTCATTACTATAATCACATTTTATTTTGGCCAATTTATACTTTACTTGCGCACCACTGAAACCTAATGCTGGCACTCAATTCAAAAGCAAAAATGATACACCTTACAATAGTTAGTTACTTGTAAATAAACCATATACCAAGGTAAACTCTTGAGAGAGACATGTGAAATCATAGTAAACATTATTTTTTTTGTTTCTCAGAGTAGATCAGTAAGGGGATCAATAAAGATCACTGCTGTCACAAAAAAGGCATCCACTCTTATATTTAATTGTTGGTTCAGTTTGCTTCTGCAATGTCACATTTATTTCCACCTAGAGTTGTAATAATTTTTTGACAAGATCTTATTTTGATGATGAGAGAATTGGACCGATGCACAAAGTCTTCTACAGCAGCAAATATTCTCAACAGAGTTAAGGTGTGGACTCTGTGGAGGCCATTCCATGAGTAAAAATTAAATCTCGTGCCATCTGAACCACTCTTTCACAATTTGAGCCAATGAATCTTGAAACTGTACTTTTTTGTTTGTTCAAATTCGAAAAAAGTGTCACAAACACAAAGCTTGCACACTAAGTTTGATGTGTATTAATTTATCTGTTGCGAAATAATTTGCAAAACAATAGGAAATAGAGTGTTTGAGTAGTGTCAGAAAAATGTTGAGGAATTATTGGGTCCATCCCACACTAAATTTCAGAGACAGGAAGGAGAGTTCCACCTCGCTATCAAAGAGCTGCAAGAGTATCCCGACCAATTCACAGTTTATGTCAGGATGTCCATGGCTCAGTGTGATACACCGCTAGCAATCCTGGAACCACAAATTAAAATATAGACCACCAATTTCCGTTAATTATTTGATCCAGAACAGAAACTGGCAGTTTGTCTAAGGCAGGGGTTCCTAAACTTTTCAGCCCGCAACTCCCAAAATAACAATGGCAGTGACTCGTGACCCCCAATATCTTCTGAGGTGGTTAATAATATATAAACTTTGCACACAATGGCGCACACATACCAACAGGCCCAAGTCTATTCATCGTTTCATTTTGAAGAACGCCACTCAGAGACCATCCTTTATGTTCAGTTGTTCCCTGCATTTATTTTTAAAAATATCTGCAGACTGAATAGCAAGACCAATTGCCAAAATTTTTAATCTGAGTTGAACTAGTGGTCTGTTACCAAGTCAAATCAGCAAATATATGGGCATTGGTGAAGAGTGGGGATCCCACTGTGTTAGATAATTATTGTCCTATTTTAAGGTTGTCTGTTACAAGTGTTTGAGTTTATAAAGTGCTATTTGTCAGCTAATAATATGTTATGTCAAACGCAGTCAGATTTCATATCTCTGCTTCCTTAACAGTAAAGAGAGGTGTTCCTCAAGGTTCAATTTTGGGGCCAATTTTATTCATATAAATAAACTTGGTAAAGCTGTTGATTCGGCAAATGTACACTTTTATGCAGACGACACAATTATTTACACTCTGGCTTCATCTATAAAAGTGACAATAAATTCTTTACAAAATTATTTTAATTAATTCCAAATGTCTCTTAAAATTAGTATTGAATGCAAAAATAAAAAATAAAAATAAATAAATAAACAAATAAACAAATAAATAATTAAATACTTGATCTTTACACAACCCAGATTATCAATTCACGATTTTAAAGTTAAAAGTTTAAATGGCACACAACTTGAAAAAGTTACATCTTTTCATATTGACAGCCTTAAAAAAAACTCAGACCAACATTACGTCTTTATTTTTGATTAAAAAAAAAAGTTTCTCCTTTGCAGCTCGAAAACGTTTAGTTGAGAGTACACTTCTATCAGTATAGGATTACAGAGATGTGTTTATCATAGTGACTTAAGATTTATCATAGTGCCTTAAAATTTGTCACTAGTTCAAGTGCACGCACACATCACTGAAATTTGTTAAAAAAAAAAAATAACAGAATAAGCCTCATTACGGTTAAGGAAAAAACATAATATCTTAGTTTTCATTTTTAAAGCTTTAGTTGGCAAATTACCACAGTATATGTAGTTTGTTGGAGTACTGTTCAAATACTTACAATACCAGATCAGCAGATATACTCTTAGTTAAGATGTCATTTTTTCACACCGGTCGATCTACATTCTCTAAGTATGCTCAATATGTATGGAATGAGCTTCAAGATATACAACACATTAAATCTGTACCATATGTCGCTGTTTTTAAAAATATTTTACACACGGTCAATTTAGAAAAGTGCACAAATTTCACAAGTGATTATGATTTATATTATTTTTGTGGGTGTCTATGTGTCTAACACCATCCTATGCTGCTTGTCTTGACCAGGACTCCCTGGTAAAAGAGATATGGTATCTCAATGGGACATTCTGGGTTAAACAATTAAATAAATACATTTCTTCCCCAAAGATGGTTCCCTACTATCCTTCCTATTGATAGAAATGCATAGGACAGTTCTTAAAGGTAGTTTCAGAAATGTCCTTAGTTTTCTTTGCTTGATGCATGTCAATAATCAGATCCTTCTGAAACAGATTATTTTCCATCTTGTCTTTCAACATAGTTGTTTAAAGGTTCAGGACACCCCGGAGAACTTTTTTTTTTTATATTAACAGATGTGTGTGTGTTGAGCATCAGTTAAGACAATGTTAGCACCTGTCAGCTTTAATTGTGGGGAAAACTGGATAATTTTGAGCTTTTTTCAGCTAATTTCAGCTTCCGGGTTTAAAATGATTTTTGGGGCGGGATCAAAATCGGCGACGTAGCGCAGAACTGCAAGTGCAATGATGACGCGTCGGTTTCTCATTATTATTCATAGCGGAGTTTTCTTATCCTATGAGAAGAGCCGGCTGCTTAATTATTCATGAGACCTGCCAGTGTCAAGCCCGAGCTGAGAGACACGGAAACCACGGCACAGTATTTAGCCGTTCATGAAGGCTCATATGCGTTTGTTTCCATCATCCACGGGGTTTGTTGCATGTTTTCCCCCGCGATCTTGTCAGGGCCGATCATACAGCAAAGCTGTGTGTATGCTGCAAGCATTTTTGTCGGGAGAGCAGCACGAGAATTAGAGAATGGCGGACGCTGTGTTTTATCAGGAGTTCGTTCACATTCAGACCCATCGCCGTGCTGCTGTGTTTGCCTAAATCCTCCAGATTACCAGCAGGGTTAACGGTTAAAATAGACAGGTCAGGAGACCTGCTGCACTGAGTCTGCTGGATACGGGAATTGAGGGAGAACTCCTCATTTATAGTGTTTACATGAACACACATCTTTATAATGATATAAATTGTGGTTGTCTGTATATGAAATTATGAATAACAAATGTAGCAGGGCATTAAATCACTGTTCATTTCTTTGCATTTTAACTTTGTAAACTATAAACTCATGCGTCTCCTCTTTGTGTCTCATTTTGTGAGCTAACTGACAATAGCAGTTATTCGCTCCCCTTCTCCCCTGCTGGCCACGCCCACTCCTGCCCGATGCTCGCGGAGCTCCACGCCCATTAATCATGCATCTTTTGAAAAAATTCTGAAGTAGACTTTAACCGAAAGAGGGGGGTGTCATGGCCCTTTAAGAATGCTACTCTCTGCATCAGTCAGGGTTAAAAAACAAACAAACTTGTAACCATCTGAAGCATAATTCAAGAGTTCACACTTAGCTAATGATTAATTATATGCTACTTTGGCATGCTATCCCGGGAGAGAGCTCTGAGCTCATAAGATCCTCGAGCCCGGGGCTCCCTCCCGTTGCAAGGCGAGAGGGGAGTTTGAGCTCAGGTAGATCTCGAGAACTCCCCTGTCATGGTGGCTGAAGAGCAGATAGTAGTTGCTCTAAAAGAGATAAGTACTAAGTAGGGGCAAGACTATAGTGTTGATTTGGATTAGTCAATAAACTTAGATCGCATGTTTTTTGATCGGTGGGAGGAAACCGGGAAACCCAGGGGAAACCCATGTAAGCACGGGGAGAACGTGCAAACTCCACACAGAAACGTCTGCTGGTTTGGTAAAGCCTGGAACCAGAGACGTTCTTGCTGTTAGGCAAAAGTGCTAAGCACTGGGCCACCATGTCACCCATCCAGGAAGGAGGAGAAGTAGGGGTGGAAGGGGGATTCTTCGAAATGAAGATAGCGGTGATACGTAACCCTGGGTATTAGTAGTAGCTTAGGAGTCGTCAGATTGGTGCATTGAGAATTGGATAATGCGGATTCAGCCGCTAGCAATCAAAAGCACGTGATCCTCTCAAAATTTGTTTATAAATAAACTTCACAAAGCAATTGTCCAATGTGAGGCTCTCTAACCTATTTGCTTAGTTTAATCCAGGTGTTGACCTCTGGTCATGAACAGTCGGTAATCAGAATCTAATTATTGTATTGAACAATTGTAACATAACTGTGGGCGAATACAGTTTAACGATTTCAGGTAGCAGGTTTCTGTTTGACATCTGGTGTGCAATTAAAAGTGGAAGCTGTTATGTTTTTGGCTAGACAACCTGACTCTATGTATTTTTTTCTCAAGAGATTTCCCAGGCCAGAACATTGATGGTTAACTGTTTCCTGTGTCTCCTGTTCACAGGAAGGTCTTTCATCTTCTCTGTCTAATACATACCAGCCTAAAATCTCAGTTGGTCCACAGAGACCCAGGAGGATTTCAGTAAAGCGCCAACTCACACTGGATTGGTGTTTAATATTGGCACATTTGGAGCTTTAGAGTGAAAATATGTGTAGGTGTGTGTGTGTGTGTGTATGAGAATCTCGGCTGTGACATTATTCATCACAGCCCAGAGCAGAACTCCTGTGGGCTTCTGTTTCATCCATTTGTAAGATTTTTTTTCTGCTTTTCTCTTGTTTTCTCATTTAACACAGCACAAAGACGGATGCTTTAACATCACACTGAGATATAGAGCCTCTATTTCAATTGTTACGTCTTTATCGGCTCTGTTTCCCTCTGCTATATGGGTGAGTGTGTTGTCTGGAGATATTAATAACAAGCCCTGGGGCTGCTTGACAAAGACTCATATCAGTTACAATTACCATGCTTATGGAGGGATGTAACAGGAGAATCAGTTCAAACTCACACCAGTTGTTCCTCTCCACTCACTTTTATTAAACCACTATAAAGCTTCTTTGCTTTGTGGGTTGACAATTTATTGCGCATCAGATCACTCATGAATATTTATTCACAGAATTGTTTTGGGTTTTTTCCCATCTTTGGAATATTTTAACACTCTGTTAGCATAAATTAGCATTCTGCTCACTTGAAATAGCATGTGTTGCTAATGTGATTCCAGAATCACACTTTAGTTGTTGTTTGTATGTTTGTAACGTTTCACTATGTTAGCATAAATAACCATGTTGCTAACATGTTTAACATGTTGCAAAGATGACTTCATGACTGACGTGATTTTGACATGTTAGCATTTTTAGCATTGAATATTATGCTGATGAAAACATGGCTAACATTCATTCATTTTCTTTTCGGCTTAGTCCCTTTATTAATCTGGGGTCGCCACAGCGAAATGAACCGCCAACTTATCCAGCATATGTTTCCTATCACTGGGAAATACCCATACACTCTCATTCACAGACATGCACAACGGCCAATTTAGCATACCAGTTCACCTACACCACATGTCTTTGGACTTGTGGGGGAAACCGGTGCACACAGAGGAAACCCACGCGAACGCGGGGAGAACATGCAAACTCCACACGGAAATGCCAACTGACCCAGCCGAGGCTCGTACAAGTGACCTTGCTGTGAGGTGATCGTGCTACCCACTGCGCTACCGTGACGCCCAACATGGCTAACATGTTTTTAAAAATGTTTGTAAGCATGATTAAAATAAATGTTATTATACTTTAGCATGTTTTACTGTTGCTAGCATGATTTGACATGAACCATTTCAAAACATTTTACACTAGTCTCTTAGGCTTTGCTCAAGATAGATAGTAACGGTGCTAGGTTTTTAGCTGAACATATTTGCTTTTACCATGAATTATCATGTTGATACCATGTTTAAAGTTTTGCTATCATGAATTAGCATATTTTTAACTTGTTTGACATTTTGTTAACACGTTTTAACAATTTATATTTTAACATTAAAGTGCCAATATAATTACTTTTCAAGCACATAACATTTTAGCTGTTGCTACAAGGAACGCCACTGTATCATAATATGTATTCCTTCTGTATTGCCTCCACAAATACGTATATGTAAATTGTGAATTTTCGGATTTGCATCGAAGTGAAATGCAAATAACAGTGAAAAGTGATGAGTTACCAAGTGGAATTTGTCGCCTCACAGCAAGAAGGTCGCTGGGTCGCTGGTTTGAACCTCGACTCAGTTGGCGTCCCTGTGTGGAGTTTGCATGTTCTCCCTCGTGGGTTTCCACCGGGTGCTCCGGTTTCCCCCACAGTCCAAAGACATGCGGTACAGGTGAATTGGGTAGGCTAAATTGTCCGTAGTGTATGAGTGTGTGTGGATGATTCCCAGAGATGGGTTGCGGCTGGAAGGGCATCCGCTGCGTAAAAACTTGCTGGATAAGTTGGCGGTTCATTCCGCTGTGGCGACCCCGGATTATTAAGGGACTAAGCCGACAAGAGAATGAATGAATGAATGTCCTGCTTGACGTGTATTTAATCAGTTATGACTTAGAACGTAAATATTCGAGAATCTGTGCATTGTCCGCAACTTACGAAGTGTGCTGCATACAGTTGAAGTCTGAATTATTAGCACCCGTTTAAATTGTTTTCCTTTTTAATATTTTTTTTAATAAATTGTTTTTTTCCTTAAATATTTCCCAAATGATGTTTAACAGAGCAAGGACATTTTCACAGTATGTCTGATAATATTTTTCTTCCGGAGAAACTCTTATTTGTTTTATTTTGGCTAGAATAAAAGCAGATTTAAAGTTTTTTTAAAGACATTTTAAGGTCAAAATTATTAGCCCCTTTAAGCTATATATTTTTTATAGTCTGCAGAACAAACCATCATTATACAATAACTTGCCTAATTACCCTAACCTGCCTAGTTAACCTAATTAACCTAGTCAAGCCTTTAAATGTCACTTTAAGCTGTATAGAAGTGTCTTGACAAATATATAGTTAAATATTATTTCCTGTCATCATGGCAAAGATAAAATAAATTAGCTATTAGAGTTATTAAAATGAGTTATTAAAACTATTATGTTTAGAAATGTGTTGATAAAATCTTCTCTCCGTTAAACAGAAATTGGGGAAAAAAATCAACAGGGGGGCTAATTACTCTGACTTCAACTGTATGTGGATTGTCTTAAAATGAAAAAAAAAAAAGAATTCTGCTGTCTGTGTTATTAATGTTAATCAACCAAGAATCAACATTGACTACGTTCACATGGACATCAATAATCAAATTATTTGCCTTAATCTGAATAAGACAATAATATGATTAAGGTGTTTACATGAGTTGCTTTTTGAAAGTTCTTTTCATGATCCTGTTTTACATGTTATAGCACATAATTCGATTAACGTCATTGCATCACCACGATATCCACATTTCCTCTGGTGTTTCATAAAATTTAAAATGTTTTATTTTTAATTTGTCGACTTTGCACTTTTTAAAAAATATGTTTTGCTTGTTTGCCATCCCATATCACGTTTTTTCCATGGGCAACACATAACTTGAGCTCCTAATCCAGGTTTCAATTCCAATTTTGTAAAAATATTTTCTTTGCTAATATCATAAACAAAGATACTGCCTGTGATATATTTATCTCCTATTTCTAAGGGGTCTCCAAAAAATACCCAATTTTGGTATCAATCCTTCAGAAATAAAAAATAATCTGCCAAAATGAACTTATTTTTTTCAGCTTTTGAATTAACCTTATCTAATAAAAATAAAAATGACCTTTTTCTATTGGGTTGTGTTTTGTTATATTTTCAAGTGTCTGATGTATAATTATATTTTCAAAACCAAAACTTGTAAATATTTATAAAAACTCTTGAAGATCATACTTTGATTTTTTTTTATATTTATTCATTGAGTTTTTGCATTTACAGTTTAAGACATTACACTACCCCTACCCTTCCATAACCACGGCGTTAAAAGAAAAGAAAGAAAGAAATATATATATATATATATATATATATATATATATATATATATATATATATATATATATGTATATACACACATAAACATACACACACATACACACACACACATATATATATACACACACACATACTGTATACACATCATTCCAGAGTTCCTGAGTTGACAGTGAGAAAACATAGTGACCATATTTGTTCAGTCCATATGTTGTCATTTAACATGAGAGGCTTGGCAAAATCCAAAAGACGGAATATACAAAAGAGGTGCATCTTAATACAAAAAGAAAAGAAAAATATTAAGAATAAAATGAAACATACTTTGATTTTAACTGACTAAATGAGCCAAATATACTATCAACCTAGTCTCTTATATGTAATAATTTTTTTTCATACCAATGTGAAAAGATCTTGTCTTGAGTTCCAGGAATAAAGGCATGATTAGAACTTATTGGGCAGTCAAAATAAAAATTTGGTAGACCAAGACATAATTTCATCTGTTTCTATATCTTAAGTGAGTTATTTACCAGAAACAGACTTTTTTAAGACTTCTATTTCATATCAATATTTATTTTGTATTCAACAAGTACTGCACCTTTGCCACTGTTTGAAAGCAAATGTGTGGACACCCACAACAAAGATGACAACAGTGGAAAGATCCATGAAAGAACGATCATAAACATATAACAATGTTCTGAGATGTTTTCTGCTGTCACCTCTAAAGTGATAATCACAGACGAGCATATTTTGCGAAAATTCTGCTAATTGCTTATCTTGGCATCTCACGTAGGCACTTGAAAAGCTCTTTACTCGAATCAGTCTTGGACATTTCCAATAATGGTCAGCATTAGCTGAAGCCAGCTCCATTTGACTTGGCTCACGCTGTGAGTAATTATACAGCAGAGAATGAAGTGTATGAAGTGGCGTTCAGGTTATACAAAGAGCTCTGAACTGGCAGAGAGATGAAAGAGGTAGAGGGTGAGAAGAGGAGAAAAATAGAACACCTCAAACTGCTTTCAAAGGACCTCCATCTGCAAAAGAAGCGAGCGGCAGGGACGCATGCGTGGGAGGTCTGAAGAGAAGAGTGGGACGGGGAGAGAAAAACAAAGAGATATCGCCTGGATGCTTTACTGTTCATTTTGAGGCCTTTCTTCTTCTATTCCACAGAGCGTCATCCTTCTTTCTCTGAGGGTGGGCTGTTTTTTCTCTCAATGTGAGTGTTGTATGAGTCAGTGCAGTGGGCCCACGCATTAGCCCCATGCAGGACAAAGGACAGGAAGAGAAAGGAGAGCAGGCTCAAGCTGTTTATATGCTCGGCTGTTGCTAGACAGATATACCTCGAACTAACTCTGAACCAGCGCCAGTGACATTTAATCTCTTTACACCCCCATGAACACCATGACACCATGTCTAGGCTGCAGGCAGGTGACATGTAGACCCCTACTGTGGCGGTACTGTGGTACATATAAAGGTAATAATGTAGGTGTCAAACAATCTAAAAAGTTTAGGAACATATTGCTAACCACAGCTCATAAATTTAGCAGCAGTGTTTGTTTCAGAAGTATTTGTTTTTATTTTATTTTTTATACATCTATAAAAAATATTTTAACGTATAAGCATTGTGAACCATCAAAAATTAGATGAATCACAACATTACAAACTTTGTTTCGAATCAAAGGGGTGTATCAAAATCTGACAAAAAGACAGGAACAAGGCTTTTTACTGATAGCAGGGTTCAATGCTAAGGATTTATTTTTTACTGGCCTGATCGAGTGCAGATTTTTAATAAATTTGGAAAAAAAAAGACAGAGACTGCAGTCTGATCATGAAGCAGATCAATGTTGATCTTTTTTTTAAAGGTGTCAGTGCAGAAATGAACAAAACAATAGGCCTAATACAAAAATTATAAGATTCAAATTTATCTGATGCTAATTTCTGTCAATTTTCTTAACGGATGTACAACACATGGTAATGTTTCAGCATGCTTTTCCTTACGTGTTTGACATGAAGTGTAGATTAAAAGTCTAGAAACTAGATTAAAAACCTTTTTAATAAAGCATATACTCAGTGCATTACTTAGCGGTATGATACATATGCTCCACGCAGGTTTCTGCATCTCGTTTATATACACTATGAACAGCAGCTACGCAAATTATTCTCTTTATTCTCTATTTCCACCAGGGGATACTCATACCGAGGCCCTCAGACAATGCAGCGCCATTCATTTAGTCCAAGACTAGCGACAAGATGATCCCAAGGTTTCCATATCCTGGACCAGGCTGTATCCTGAGCAGCTGCTGTGGTGGTCATGGAGGAGTGGAGAGCATGAGACTGATTGTGACGACCCAGGGACAGACGAGTCTTCGCTGAGGTCCAGCTTCCAGCCTTCGGCATCTTGACTGCAGCTCTACACAAGAAGTCTGGCCAGCGGAGAAATTAAAATAGTCATGCCCAACTGAGTCAGGTTTCTCTCAAGGTTTTTTTTCTTCACTTTCGCCAATTGGTGAAGTTTTTTTCCCTCTCTACTGTCGCCTCTAGCTTGCATGGTTCAGGATCTGTAGAGCTGCGCATAGATAGATTTGTTCTTCAGTGTTGGGACTCTCAGTAGCGATTATTAAACCACACTGAAGCTTAACTGAACTGAACTTGAACACTGAAAACTGGACTGACACTGTTTCAATTTACTATGATCCTCTATGTGAAGCTGCTTTCACACAATCTACATTGTAAAAGCGCTAGACAAATAAAGGTGAATTGAATTGAATTGCACATTTGCCGATAGGAATGACATGCCACCATACTCGTAATTCTCTCTTCATATAGCTGCATATGTGGCTATTACACAACCATAATACACTGAGACATAGCCTGATTTGTTAGTTTGTTGGATCGTCTTGCTTTCTCACTACAATCAATCCGCTCGAGTTCGTTTCAGTCAAGCCGAGACCACCTCATTCAGGCAATCTCGGAACGATTGATTTGGTGCAGATCAGAGCGAGATTCACATATGCCACCACTCTATATACAAACCACGCTAACTGGGCAAACGAGACAGGTTCCAAAACAAACATCTAGGTGTGAAAACACCCTAAGATTGTATTTGCACGAAATGGACAAACAGTTGCAGGCAAATTCAACTTTAGTAACAAGGCAGCACTGGCCCGATCGGACAAGTAGCGATCTACTGTCCCGAGCGTCTCGCAAGCTGGCCCCAGGCTATTAGGCATTCCTTATTGTCGAGCCTTGAGTAGGTATAAAATATTAATTTATAGTTGCTAGATGTTGCAAAATTCTTATTTAAATGTATATTTAGTTTTTTGTGGTTCTTTATGGGAGTGAGTGGAGACAACCCAGCAGGCCCACAAAAACATCGTTAATATTAGGTTAGATTTAGGTCTTGATGTCAGGTGACCGAAATTCAATGTTTAGCCAGCATCTAATGACAATTTAATTTTGACGTCTTATAACGACGTCAAATAACATTGATATTTGGTTGATTTTAGGTTGTGTTGAAAAGTAACCAAAATCAAATGCCGAGCCAACATCTTAAACCAACGTCATATTGATGTTAAATACTGACATTTATTCGTCAGTCATGGCAAAAATCCAACGTCTGATAGGCGTAGTGGTAACGTCTACAAAGTGGGTTCTGGGCTGACGTTGGGTTCTGACATCAACCTGATTTACATAACGCCATAACGTTGAGGTTCAACGTCAATCTGATGGATCTCTATTATAAAAAAAGAACTGGAGAAGATCTGCAACCCAAAGCTTTTGTTAATGCCACCAAAAATGCAAAGTATGCACCCTGCTGATCACAATAATGTCTGAAAGAATCAACACTAATAGCGTCACTTCCAGCTTCATTGGATTTACAACAAGACACCAACCTGCTATATTCAAATACTCAGCAGCAACCACTGCTATATTGTTGCTTTGCACTACTGAACTGATTTTATTCCACTGCAAGTAAAGAAGTGGTATAGACATTCCCGTTGTTGGTAGCAGAGGAGCGGATTCAGAGAAATAAAGATGGGATGACCATAAATAAAAAGTTTTCAGGAGGTCACTTTAGTAAAGTCGGCGGTACTATCTAGCAATAATCCAGACACACTTTATGCAGTACTATACTGCAGTAAAAATGCAAACTGAGAAAAACTGAACCAAAGTAAGACAAACCGTGCTGAAGCATACATTGATAAGCAGCTATAGAGCCACACCAACCTATTACAGTATGTAATTGCAATAGTTATTGGCACCAACAGCCTAGTGGTCAGTGTGCTGACAAATAAAGCAACTGTGCTGATGGTGCGCAGACTCAGCTTCAATTCCTGACTCACTGATCTTTTCCGATCCCTCTCCCTCTCTCCCACTTCCTGTGAATATACAGTCATATCATGATAAAAACAAAAATACTAAAAAATAAATCTTTAAAAAAAGTAAATGCAATGGTTGCTTAAAGGTTCTTACTAGCCAAAGTAAACCTTTCAGATTTTTTTTCTAAATTTTTTAGATTCCAAAAAAACAAACTCCACACAAATTTCATTTAGGCCTGATTTTGATCAAAATTACATTACACAGTTTATTGGGATGTTTACAATCAATATTGAGAGCCCTACACCAGAAACAAGCTAAACAAGCACATTTTCAAGGATTTAACAGAGTGTTCCTTTCAAAAATAAAGTATCTTGAAACAAACATCTTGAAACATTAATTTCTTTAGGTCGCCTTCGAATCAAGTGTGTCAGTAGTCTAAACAGGCGGTTCAAGGTTTCCGAACAGAGCAATTATGATCAAATGTCTTTCATTCGCACTTTGCCATCTTTTCTTCTATCGAGTGTGTGAAGGCATCCGCTCGAGACTAGATTTAGTCTCAAGGTTATCTGCTTTTAACTGTGTATTTTTCTTTCAGTCAGTGCTCTCTGTACACTCGTATCTGTGGTGATAGATGATACAGCCGATAGAGCGGCTGGTGTGTCTCAGCAGAAATCCTCCCCTCCCCCTCGCCTGGCACACCGTTAAAGGCGGAATAAGCAGCGCTGCTCCAAAAAGTGCTGAAATATCAAGATAAAGTTGCCTTCATTGAGCCCCAAGAGCAGAAAAAACAGCAGAAGGGGGAGAAATAAAGAGAAACTGGGACCAAGCGAGGCTCAATTAGCTCTTGGACCTATGCAATAATGTGTGACAGTGTGAGTGATCCATAAATATGGATGAGCGTGAGTGTGTGTGCGCACATATGTGTGGGGGAGGCTGCGTTCGTCCTCAGCCAAGACTTGAGTGTGAAATCTAATGAGTGCGTTTGCTGCAATCTCTGACATGTGATAAAAACTTTCGACTCTGCCATGGTGCTTTTTGGTGAGAAAACAAACCCAGTGTATAAGAGCAAGAACTGATAGGTCAGTGTTAGGCTGTAATGCGATCACAGGCATTCCTGTCCTCACGGCGGAGCCAAGTATTGTACATTCTCAGGCTGATAGAATACACTTTTGTCCTCTGCAGATACACTGAGTCATCTTGATCTCACTGGGGAGGAGGGAGCGAGAGGGGGAAGGAAATGAAGAAAGAAATGTTTGTCTTTGATGAATGTATGTTGAATACTTCACTGCCATAAATCTTGGCAGATTCCCTCATCCACCCCAACTAAATACTTTGCCACAGGGGTTTTCATGCCATTGCAGTCAGTATGCAGGCCACACCTGTTTACCTTTTGCCTATATTCTATGCACTATGTAAACCTGCCAGCAATATGTATTTCGCAAGAATGCAAGCACAGCTAGGACGTATGAACATATAAGGGCATCTAGAAACAAGTAAACTCCGGTTCTGAAGGAAGTATAGTTATCTCCACATGTCTATATATCAAACTGAGTATGACGTTAAGTAAACATGCTGTAAATAAGTTGGCATATTCAAAAGTTTGAGGTTTTCTTTGGTGTGGGGCGATTAATTCTGTTGTTTTATGTGGTTGTCGCACCTATATCTTACAGAGGTGTGTTTATAGAACAGGATTAAGCAAGTCCCTGATGACAGCTGGTATTAAGTTGTGTTTTTTGCCCAAATTCCTACAAAGATGAAGAGCAGGGGGGGGTGGGTGAGTGGATGTCTCTATTTCCAGTATATTATTTCTCATTCGCAGGCTTCAGGGAACCGCTATGAATATGCGGGGAGACCACCAGAGCTTCCAGGAGATTTGGGATGTCTGTTTAAGGGGTATTGTTGTTTATTTAAATTGTTTATTAAAAAAATTAATCGCTAATTAAAGTTAAATTGCAATATCAGTCAGAAAAAATTGCATTTAGATTTCCCCCCCAAATCCCACAGCCCTTGATAAAAAAGATATACAAAGGAAAGAGTGTCCTTCACTTGTGATTCAATTGACCAAAATGCATCTAAATACAAGATGCAAACAGAGCTCAGCGAATTGAAGTCACAACCAAATTTATCTATACAGTGTGAATGGCCACGTCTCAAGCATTTGAAACATGAAAACAATTACAACTGCAAACAGAAACAAAATTCCCTCGGGCAATAAAAGGGATTCCTTAAAGAGCCCATATTATACATGAAATAGGGTCATATCTTGGTTGTAAGGGTCTCCAACAACAGTTTAATATGCATGCAAGGTCAAAAAACACTTTCATGGTCTTATAATCTGCATTTATTTTTACCTAATTATCCCAGCGACTCCTGTATGAATCGTTCAGGGATTCATTTGTTCCCAAACCCCTCCTTAGCGCGAAGCTAATCTGCGCTGATTGGACCGATGACAGTCTGTTGCGATTGGTCGACTGCCTTCAGTCAGAGAATGAAATGCCAAACAGCTAATCAGCAATATAAAAGTAATCACAGTTCATACACGCTCGATAGTGTAGGCGTGGATTTTAGCTGCCAGTGGGTCAATGTAAATACAGACTATGGACTTGAAAATACAGACGACTGACTATTTTATTGAACAAAAACTCCAAAAACAGTTGAGGAGATCTCCTAGCTTCTCACTCTGCTCTTTTCACAGACACACACACACACACACACACTCACACACACACACACACACACACATACGCACTTAACCCTGCTCCGGACGACAACGCGCGCGCGCACGCACGCACGCACGCACGCACGCACGCACGCACGCACGCACGCACGCACGCACGCACACACACACACACACACACACACACACAAACACACACACCTCCGGACGACAGCGCGCGCACGCACACACAGACACACACACTAACGTTACTCCCCGTCCACGGAGCTCCGTTAACGCAGCACGCGTCGCGTTTTTAACGTGACTTTGCACACGATAAGAGAATATAGCCAGTTAACCTCATACAGTACACGCGGTTACAAGTAACAAATCACAACTAAATACATTTGCAAGCTAGAGTCAACGAGGCAACTTTAATCGCACGTACTTACACTTGAGAAATGGAGGAAGAAACCCATCCTGACGTCTATCAGTAAGTTACTGATCCTTCCTTTAACAAACGCTGATGAAGTATTCTTTGTAGCATGTAGCTTCCAGAAGTTTCCAGTAGTTTCCAACTGCTTGGCTATAATGCTGAGGTTTCATCTTTGGGTAGAGACTCAATATATCCATCTGCAGTGTGACTTCAATCGACCGGCATGTTTGTGTGTGTGTGTGTGTTTGTGGGTGTGTGTGTGTGTGTCTCGGTTTCTGCGTCAGAGGGCGGGGCCTCAGGTTTGAAATCTCCCGGGTTTGCGCGTGCACGTGAATAACTTGGTTTCGTTCGTACGTCATGGCGAAACACCTAATGAATCCGTATCAAGGCGACTCGTTTGAAGCACTATGAGTCGACTCTTTTTTAGATGAATCAACCGTTTTTAACACTATACACTAACAGATTTAAGCCTTAGCTGGATACTCCACTTCACTTAGAGCTGTGTTACACACTACATGGAGGGGAATTTTCAAAAACCCATAATATGGGCTCTTTAACAATCTCTTGCTTTTTTTCCTCGTTAGCGCTTTATAATGGGACATTCAATTAATAAGTAAAACAATGGCTGCATTCGAAAATGCATCCTTCCATACTATATAGCAGTGGTCCCCAACCTCCGGGCAGCAAAACATTTGGTACCAGGCTGCACAAAAAAAATCATGAATTATTTCCATTTTATTTATCATCTGGGTCTGAGCGATCTTTTATTTTGAAAAATGACTGTACTCTCTTGGTTACATTTTGGTCACTTGAGCGCCAAAATTTAACCCACAATCTAGCAAAATTAAGTAAGAAACAGACATCTTTTTAACGTTTCTTTGCTACAGGGAAAAGGCCCAATAAAGGACCCACGAACTGCCAAGGAATGGATCAGCAACCCATTTGTCAACAAATCAGGTGAATCCAACATATCTGCATGAGAAAAAGAAAAGATCAACAGCTGGAGATCACAAATGACAACGGCACACATATTGCATATTTTTTTACGTGAGTTTGTTATTTCTGATGTTTTTTTATATTTGTAAATTAGTATTTTATTTTTATTTTGATGCATTTTTGGATCGACGCACGCAAGCATCATGGCACGCTTGCACCTTCCAGGCGCACGCTGTTGAAAACACCTCAACTGCCACACCACAATTCACGTGAAAAGAATTGACCAATCAGCTTCAAACCGTGTATGGAATATACATGTTTTCCTAAACTAATTATCTCAGACAAACACAGAACCCCCAAACACAGCAGTGCTTTTCATTTTTTTTTCCATAAATAAAAGTTGTATTAGAGTTGCAGCAATGTTTTATCAGCTTGTCATCTTCTGAGGAAACAGATGATGGTTGTCTAAATCTAAGTACACTTCCATCTCCCACTGTACCACCTCCCAGGGCTGCTGTAAAAATGTCAAGCATTGACCAGTCCATGGTGATAAAAAGGTTGGGGGCCACTGCTATGTAGTATGCTACAAACGGAATGCAAGCAGAGTAGTGTGTCAGAATTCGAAAAACAGTATGCGAGTACCCGGTCGACCAATTTCTTCAGGCAAGATTCTGAAGTGCGCATCTGATTGACGCAATGCTATCCCATGATGCCACAGGAGAGAATTCATGAATGGGAGTGAACTGATGAGGGTAAGTCACGTGATAATGACAAATGGTGGATGTAGTGCATCTGAGTTTCATTCATACTACTCACATTCATACTGTAAAGAACGATCGTGTAGTAAATTCAAATTCAAGTTGTACCTACTGAGTAGTAGGCGATTTTAGACACAGCCAATATCTATGTTAATCTTGAACACTATTGCAGCACCCTAGCATTACGGCAGCATGTTTTTACAGAAATAAGCATATACTGTTCGTGCTAACGTGTGTAGCTTTAGTGAGCTCTAAGAGACATTTATAAGACTGTGAAGTTCTCCAGTAAAGCTTTCCAGCCCCAAGAGGCTTCAATGTGGGAATAAGCGACAGAAAAATACAAAGTGACTCTCTCATCCATATCCTTCCTTACTCATCCTGTGTAATCCGCCTCAGCAGATGCACTGTTTTTCTCTTTCATTCATTCTATCTCTCTGTCTTTAATGATTGCTGGCCAGTCTAGTGTGCATAAGATGGCTATTCTCTTATGTTTCCTCAGACAGGTTATAGGTCAGCAGCAAAACACACAGACACACACACTGAGAGAGACGCAGCAACACACACACATGGGTCTAGAGGTCAGCGGTGATTAACACAGTGAAAGGGACCTTTCCCCTAGAAACAGCTCTCTCAATATCAATCATAGTCAGACCCTGTTCAACCCTAATAATGGCAGAGTAGATTAATGACTGTCTCTCAGACAGCACACACATTCTCTCTCTCTCACACGCACACACACATTTTGTTTTTAATTTGTTGATTTAAAATGCAGTTGGTCAATGTAGGAAACTATGCTATTCCAAATATATAGAACCTATATAAACATATATGTTTTAATAAATCTAGGTTTTTAATACAAAAATTGTCAGTCTTCCTATATTATATATACATATATGCACATATATGTTCACCTATACGTTTACCTATATATTAGAAAAAAATATTCAAATCCATAGCTGCTATACAGCATAAATAAAAGCCCATGTAGAATTTTTTTTAATTCACTTAAAAACAATCAAAAAATAAAGTACGAGAACAAAAATAAGACAAAAACTGAATAAAAAAAAAAATAAAGTAAAAAAAAAAAACACAAACCATTTTGTTTATTTCCTTATTATGCACTAACTTCATACAAGAAATAATTGACCTTGTAAATGATTCAGGAAAACGTGTAAACATCATAACTTTCCATCTCCTCTCACTTATTTGCCATAGTTAAATTCCATAACATGCCAATTACATGTACTACCAGTTTCAAGTGTTTGCACATACATACTTTTTTTGCCTTTTTTTTGGTTAGTTCTTAGCTATTGCCTTGATGACAGAAAATTTGAGCAGGGCATCATGTACAGTATGACAGTTGCCAAAGTGAGATTTGAGCTATATAGATGACATATCTCGTATGCATATAGGGCTTATATGTGGATATAAAGAAGCAATACAGGAGACCTATATAGCCTGTATATGCACGTATATGTACCTCAATTTTGCCCATGTGTGGCATATATATACATTCAGCATAGATAGTATTATATATGTGCATAAATACGGCATATAAGTTTCATATTTGCGTGTACATCCTCATAGGTTCTTTCCATGTGGAATAAGTTATAGGGCCCTATCATACAGCCGGCGCAATGTGGGCGCAATTGTTGTTTGCTAGTTTCAGCAAAGCGCAAGAGTAGTTTTGACGTTTTGCACCATGTTGTAAATAGCAAATGCATTGGTGCTCATATGTGCGCCCATAGGCTTCTGATCTAAAAAAGGAGGCATGTTGAGGTGCATTGCTGGCGCGCTGCTATTTTGAGGAACTTAAATAGACGGTTTAATAGATCAGATCAAAGCTGGTCTATTGTCCAGTGCAGAGCGCGTTAGCTGTGCGCCTTGCTTACACATTGCTTAATACACACAGGATGTACAGCAATACGCAAATATCTTTACAAATGAAAAAGAGTTAAAGGTTTAAAATATTACAAGAAGTATTATTTTCTAGCCTACATAAATATAAAAACCACCGCCTCGATGCCTTCTTCATCGCGATTTTGTATAATGTTATTATTAGCAGCAGTATTATTTATTATATGCGTTTTTATATTTGTTTTATTAAAACAAGCTTAACTTTGCCCACCTGTCAGGTTTTAGACCATTTGGGGCATAGTATGTGTATTTGGATATAACTCAGTTTTTTGATCACACTTCATTTATTCGTTTGCTGGAAATTAGTGAAAATTTTAAAACAAATCTTTGTGTTTAACAAATTAAATTAATTATTCATAGGTTAATAGACAAAACATTTCCTTATCCACGAGAGTGAAAGTAAATAATGAGGAGGCTCATCTCTCATTCTTGCGCAGTAGATGCACTGTTTACTGATTTCTCTCTAGTGAAGTGTTCAGTTCCTTAGAAATAGAGTCAAAGATTATGACTGTGGCAGTCAAGTCCAAATAGAATTCTAAAAGTGGTCCATATGAATGTTAGTCAACATTACAATAATTTAGGAGCCATACACAAAAACTTTATGACAAAAACAAACCGAAATTTACAGTAATTGTAAAGTGCAAAATTGTCACTGTCAAAATAATCTTTATAGACACAGATCCACAAAATCCTTAAAAATGTAGTATTGTGCATGCCAGGTCAGTTTCTACTGAAACAATACACACCCAGCTGCATTGTATGTGTATTTGATGTACATTGGATGTGGATGAAACCTTTTGATTCAATTTCCATCGCTGGTGGAATGATCTTCCCATTTCCACACGAATTGCTGATTAACTAGAATGATTCAAACGACAACTTAAAAACCCATCTCTTCCACAGTAACCTAAACCCCTTTGAACAAAACCAGGACCCCGATTCTCTCAACCCACCACACCAAACCACAACCTCAAAACTAGGGATACAACGATTTTAGTTCTTGACTTCTAGTTGATCATTTGGAAAAGTGGCAGAAGGTAGATTTTTCAGATGAAGCTTCTGTTTAACTGCATCCCAAATACTGCAGAAGACCTATTGGAACCCACATGGACCCAAGATTCTCACAGAAATCAATAAAGTTTGGTGAAGAAAATATCATGATTTGGGTTAAGATTGAGTATGGGGGCGTTCAAGAGATCTACAAAGTGGATGGACACATCAACAGCCTGAGGTATCAAGACATTTGTGCTGCACATTACATTACAAACCACAGAAGAGGGCAAATTCTTCAGCAGAATAGCGCTTCTTCTCATACTTCAGCCTCCACATAAAAGTTTCTGAAAGCATGGGTTAGATGAAGGAGGAGGCATTGAAGATTAATTAGTTATTTTTTCACTGCCTTTATATTTTATACTGTACAATAATTCTGTTAAATGACAAGTTAAGTCAGACCTTTCTGTCCTAATTAAATATTTTAAAATCAAGTCATGATCATAATCTAGAGGACTTTACTGTTTGTATAAGATACTTCTAATACAAAATGATCAACTAAAAGTCAAGCTATTATTTGTTGTTCCTAAAACTTGGATAGGCGACAAGACTTCAGGTAGTGAAAATGTACATATGGTCCTCGTACTATTATTCATCTTGCACTCATTGCATGCCTACAGGCTGAACGGGTAATAAATACACATGAACACGTCACCCTTATCACAAAATCATGTTTTGTTTATGCAGTGGCGATAATGGTACTGTTTTCAAAAATGTGCACACTGAAACCTATTTTCAAAAAAAAGCATGTCAATGAATTGGCAGTGGTCTTGAAACTGATGTTGTGTAAATATACACTTTGACCACTTGTAAGCTGTTTAGGACTGTAAAAATGAAGCAACACAACTGATGATGGTACAGCAGGTCATCTGATAATGACATTATTTTGAAAGAAGCAAGTCTAGAATACATTCTTACTTACGACACACTTTCACATCATGCTATATAGAACAAACTTTTTTAGCAGCTGTAAATTACCATCTCAAAAGATTCAGGATTCTGTCACTTCCTTCAACAACTCTCACTACTAACTGTATAATAAGTGATGGTATTTCTTTTATTTAACTGAATAATATGATAATTTGTGAAATAATCATATAAACTGATTTGAAAACGGTTCCAAATTTCCTGCTTCTGTGATGTCACAAGCCCCACACATACCTGCTGCTGATCTGCCTAATCATCACAGATCAGTAAGAATCACTGTGCTCAAGAAAGGTCTTCTTACAGATCATATTAAAAATAGAGATAACAGTTGTACTATATACACTGCTGTTATTTGAAAACACAAATTTAAAGCGCTCCTATTTTACCCCTTTTATTAAGATGTAAAATAAATCAATGGTGTCTCCAGAATGTGTACAAAGTGTCAGCTCAAAATATTCATCGGATTATGTGTTACACAATGCAGAATATGCCCATTTTTAGCTTAAATCAATGTGTAGCTGTTTATGTAGCCTGTGTCTTTAAATACAAATGAGCTGGTTCTTCCGGCACCCCATACCCACATGTGTTTCTGTTTCACTCATTATGTCAGATAAACAGCAGTCAGCATATTTGTCAAAATACCAAGTAAGTTTATTTGATGTGTTTGTGGTAGTTTATTCAAGCCTTTCTGAAATGATGAGACACACGCAAATGCTGTTACAAAGTTTGCAGTACACAAGCAAGTTTACTGATACTATGCAGCTGTGGTGATTCCAATGGCTATGAATTACATATTGATTTTATTGTCTTTATTCCAAACATTCCCTATTTTAAAAACATTTTAAACTTGTAAAACTCATTCTTAAGGTGCAGATGATCACAGAGAGTTGGAACAGATCTTTTAATCTTAGTTTCTTTGCCAGTGCTGTTATGTGGATGTTTATATGCGTTACTACAGGGATGTCTTAATGCGCTCCTGTCAGTCAATTTGGTGGGCCTCAAAATCTCTGGGATTTGGATGCTGTTTGAACGTCAGGAAATTTAAAAAAACAGACTTGTTGGGTTTATACCACTTCAATATGTCAGCGGACACACTATACCTATAGACAGTACTGTCCAAATTGCTTACAAAAGTTGATTTTCATCACAGGTGCTCTTTTATATATACAATATTTCCCAGCTGTTTACATTCAGATAGATTTATGAGCAATAAAACACAAAATAAAACTATTTTAATACTTCATAATCAGCTGTCTTTCTCTGCATGCGCTTCAAACTTGTGTTTAATCTGACAAGGCTTTTATTTGCATCCAGATAGTAAAGTTTTTATGACTGTGAAGAACTGCAATGCCACAAATTTAACAGACATGATAATCAAATTCAAACGAATGTTTTGTTTTGGCAGAAAAGCTCTGCCTTCTTCTGTTAAGAGCAGCAGAGCAGACCAGCAGGTCATTTGCATTTAAAGAGACACACACACAAAAAAAAAGCTGTCCACTCATCACAGAAACATCACAGACACATTCTTAAGACGCATTTCATCTCATAAGAAATAGCACAATTAGTTTTAAACAACAATACATATAGCATTTTCCCTAACAAAGCTATCATATTAAGGTATAGTCCATAATATGTGAGAATATATTACATTTACATAGTTTCTGAAGCTTTTATGAAGCAGTTTTTTTCTGAAGCTGTTTTTTCTGAAGCTGTTCTCATTTAATTTAAAAATAACGCAATCAAGTTTTGGATAATCCTAAAATAAGAATAAGCATTAGAATAAGAAAAAAAAAACTATTTTACACATTAAAAATTGTGTTATGCTGCAGAAGATTGCAGAAATGACAAAAAGACCAGAAGATCAGTCTGTACAATCAAGACCGAACCCCCACTCAAACCCCATTTCCTCCCCCATCTCTGCTCTTTATAAGAGTCATCAGATGCTGTCAGCCGCAGCCATTACTCAAGCCATTTATCACTTGCACACAAACAAACACACACACACACACACACACACACACACACACACACACACACACACACGCACACACACACACACACACACACACACACACGCACACACACACAAATCTCACACAGGCTCCTGTGGCCCCCACTCTGTGTTTGGTGCAAACACAAACACACACATTTTCCAGGACAGTAAAACATAACGATGAGGATGACAGGAGGCTCTGATCAAAGCATCAGGATCAGAAGAATGAACAGGACACATCTGTCAGCACTCTCCAGTGAGCATGTACCTTCCTCAAAATCACCCTAAACACACATATTTGTGTTTTAAAAAGAAAGCCTTTAACTAAAGAATAACAGGGAAAGGAAATAGTGCCAGTCAAATACACATAATAACTATAGGGCCATTTAGACTAGTGCATATAAAACATACCTACGATGCTAATACCATCAGGATCATGTGACTGAAGTTTGAGTAATGATGCTAAAGATAAATGACAGTTGTTTTAAAATGTAATGTTACACAATAACAACTTTTTACTGCATTTCTGACCAAATAAACACAGTCTTGGTGTGAATATGAATATATATGTATTTTTATTTGTGTCCTATAAAGAAAACTAGGGAACACCTAGTCATAGTCGAATAATAAGAGATCAGTATGGCCATACTGTGAGCCACAAACACCATTGTTTACTTGTTCTCATGTAAATTCCACAAGTGTCAAACCCCTGTGGACAAAATGCCAATCGGAACAAAAAACAAACCGTTGCGTGACTCATACGGCATGCCCTAGGCATTTGCATGTACTTTAGGTCGTTTATCCATACTTGATGAGCAATCATGTTATCAGGACTGTTATATTGCAAATGGGATTGTTAATATGCATGTCTCAGGCTGCATTTGATAAGGTACTTAATGAGGTTTCTTAATGAGACAACAATAGTTTTGCTCCAGAAGGTATTTTTTTTATTTTAAGATTATATTTGACCTACTATGTTTGTGAGACTTTTATTTTGAAAACGGAAGACGCAGATTGCCTACTATGCATTATGAGCAATGATCAAACACATGTAATCTATTAAGCTCCCTTCCATGTGTTTCCCGTATCTATTGTTAAAACATTGTGCTTAATTTGATGTGTATTACAGCAAAATGCTGTAAATTAAATTACAGCAAAATGTTGTAAATTACATTACAGCACTGCTACTGTAAAAAATGCAGAAATTGGCTGGCTACCCTGCCATCAACTGTTTACTGTAAAATCTACAGGAAACTTATTAATAAATTTGTAATTTTCTAATTTATTGTATTTTTTAAAATTACTGTATTTTTCAAAAAAATATTGGAATGTCTTTGTAAAAAGTAAGAATTTAAAATGTAAAATTTTAAGTGCTTTGTAAACTACTAACTCATTTAGCTGTAAACAATTTAAGAGCATATAGTGTTGATTAACACATTCAATAATCTATTACTTTTTACAAAAAAAAAAAAAAAAAAATTCACGTTAGCTTGAAGGTCAAAGTTTATTTAAAATATACGTGCAACATTTTTTGGTCCAAAGTGAGTCCATAGAGGTGTGCAACAAATCAGCTCCAGGTACTGCTCGATCACTGGATGCTCCATAATAGTTCCTAAAAACAAAGAGAAAAGCAATAGATGAAGTACAACACAATCAATAGACAGAGATTTGACCGATAAAGACAGATGGAGAAATGACAGATACAGAAAAAGGGAGTTATGACAGATACAGGCAGAAAGAGAGATGACAGATACAGACAGACGGAGAGATAACAGATACAGACAAACAGAGAGATGACACATACAGACAGAATAAAAGATGATAGATACAGACAGACGGAGAAATTACAGACACTGACAGACGGAGATATGACAGATACAGACAGAAAGAGAGATGACAGATACAGACAGATGGAGAGATGACAGATACAGACAGAAAGAGAGATGACAGATACAGACAGATGGAGAGATGACAGATACAGACAGAAAGAGAGATGACAGATACAGACAGAAAGAGAGATGACAGATACAGACAGACGGAGAGATGACAGATACAGACAGACGGAGAGATGACAGATACAGACAGACGGAGAGATGACAGATACAGACAGACGGAGAGATGACAGATACAGACAGACGGAGAGATGACAGATACAGACAGAAAGAGAGATGACAAATACAGACAGAAAGAGAGATGACAAATACAGACAGATGGAGAGATGACAAGTACAGACGGAGAGATGACACAAGGATAAACAGAGATATATATAGACAGATGGAGAGATGACGCATAAAGATAGACAGAGAGATGACAGATACAGACAGAAAGAGATATGACGGATGGAGAGATGACAGATACAGACAAATGGACAGATGACAGATACAAACGGAGAGATGACACATAAAGATAGACAGAGAGATACAGACAGACGGAGATATGAGAGATACAGACAAAAGAAAAGATGACAGATACAGAGAGACGGAGAGATGACATATACAGACAGACGAAGAGATGACAGAGACAGACAGATGGAGAGATGACAGACAGACAGACGGAGAGATGACAGATTCAGACAGACGGAAAGATGTCAAATACAGACAGATGGAGAGATGACAGATCCAGACAGACGAAGAGATGACAGAGACAGACAGATGGAGAGATGACAGAGACAGACAGACGGAGAGATGAAAGATACAGACAGCCGAAGAGATGACATACAGAGAGAAGGAGAGATGACAGATACAGACAGATGGAGACATGACAGATACAGACGGATGGAGAGATGACAAGTACAGACACAGACAGATGGAGAGATGACAGAAACAGACGGATGGAGAGATGACAGATACAGACAGACGGAGAGATGACAGATACAGACAGATGGAGAGATGACAGATACAGACAGAAAGAGAGATGACAGATACAGACAGAAAGAGAGATGACAGATACAGACAGACGGAGAGATGACAGATACAGACAGATGGAGAGATGACAGATAGACAGAAAGAGATGACAGATACAGACAGATGGAGAGATGACAGATACAGACAGAAAGAGAGATGACAGATACAGACAGATGGAGAGATGACAGATACAGACAGATGGAGAGATGACAGATACAGATGGATGGAGAGATGACAGATACAGATGGATGGAGAGATGACAGATACAGACAGATGGAGAGATGACAGATACAGATGGATGGAGAGATGACAGATACAGACAGATGGAGAGATGACAGATACAGACAGAAAGAGAGATGACAGATACAGACAGATGGAGAGATGACAGATACAAACAGATGGAGAGATGACAGATACAGACAGATGGAGAGATGACAGATACAGATGGATGGAGAGATGACAGATACAGACAGATGGAGAGATGACAGATAGACAGAAAGAGAGATGACAGATACAGACAGACGGAGAGATGACAGATACAGACAGACGGAGAGATGACAGATACAGACAGACGGAGAGATGACAGATACAGACAGACGGAGAGATGACAGATACAGACAGACGGAGAGATGACAGATACAGACAGACGGAGAGATGACAGATACAGACAGAAAGAGAGATGACAAATACAGACAGATGGAGAGATGACAAGTACAGACGGAGAGATGACACAAGGATAAACAGAGATATATATAGACAGATGGAGAGATGACGCATAAAGATAGACAGAGAGATGACAGATACAGACAGAAAGAGATATGACGGATGGAGAGATGACAGATACAGACAAATGGACAGATGACAGATACAAACGGAGAGATGACACATAAAGATAGACAGAGAGATACAGACAGACGGAGATATGAGAGATACAGACAAAAGAAAAGATGACAGATACAGAGAGACGGAGAGATGACATATACAGACAGACGAAGAGATGACAGAGACAGACAGATGGAGAGATGACAGACAGACAGACGGAGAGATGACAGATTCAGACAGACGGAAAGATGTCAAATACAGACAGATGGAGAGATGACAGATCCAGACAGACGAAGAGATGACAGAGACAGACAGATGGAGAGATGACAGAGACAGACAGACGGAGAGATGAAAGATACAGACAGCCGAAGAGATGACATACAGAGAGAAGGAGAGATGACAGATACAGACAGATGGAGACATGACAGATACAGACGGATGGAGAGATGACAAGTACAGACACAGACAGATGGAGAGATGACAGAAACAGACGGATGGAGAGATGACAAGTACAGACAGACGGAGAGATGACAGATACAGACAGAAGAAGAAGACAAACTTGACTCGCTGGTTGTTATGGATGGTTCACGTAGCAGCTCCAGCTCTAGTGATGAAGAAGAGATGATATATATATATATATATAGATGGAAACAAAATCAATAAAAAAGAAAGAATACACTTATCACAGACATGAATCACTCTTCCTCATGCCTTGACTGTTGAATATCCGATAATGCCTCTTTCGGTTAAACGGTAACGTGACCGCAAAAATCACACATTTTACAGCAAAATGCTGTATTATCAGAAAAAAAGTAAGCTGCTGTAAAAAAAAAAATCTGTCATTTTTTCAGCCATTTGTTATAGTGCAATACATCTCTATCAGTCACTTTTGTCAAGTTTAATAAAAATTTAGCCTTTATGCCCAACAAGTCTCAGGAGCAATAAAGGGTTATGTTACCTTGATGGGTTTTTATTAGAGAGCTCACACACACACACACACACTCTCTCTCCCTCCCTCCCTCCATGTAGATAATATAAACCTCCACCCAGTACGTTAAACAGACTTAAATTGGCATCTATTTTGTTTGTTACAATAGTTTTTGACAAATTAAGCATGATTATAATGATTATATTATATGTTCAGTGTACATCATGCTGTTAATCTATGAGAGCTGTAAGTCAGAGTGGAGCTCATTAATATTCATGACCGATCCAAATAAGGTAAATTTGGACCATCTGATTTTTTTTTTTTTTTTTTTTTGGAGTAATAACTGCATATAAAACCATTTGAGGAGATTTTTTTGAACTTACCTAAGCCATATACTATATGTACTATGTAGATTTCAGAAAACAATTTGACTTATTGAATCAATGCAAAATATGGCACCTTTAAGCCAATTAAGCCAATTTTAAATGGTGATATACATGTAAAGTTTTCATGTACAGTTTTCATTTGAGCCCTGTAATACACATTGCTGTAGCAAACAGAAACCAAGAACAGTTTCAACCAAAAACCATAAAAGCCTCCTAAGTAATCCTGACAGCATATTTAATGATTTTTAGCTCTCTGTATGTCATAATAAAGCTATAGTTGAAGCAAACAAATGTATTAGAATCGAATGTTCTTTTGTTGTCATTGCTGTCATCAGAAGAAAGGCAAAAGCTTTGTCTAACCTCAATGCAGAGATCCTTTCAGACTAATAACAGAAGAGAATGAATATTTACTCAATGACAAAATCCCACAAAAGCCTCTTATTCCGCAGATGTTTTACTTCATAATGAGATATGTGGATGAATCCATCAAAATGGAAGGCATTGATGTGCTTAGCAACCTAATGTTTCCTTGACGACAGTTATCCTATGGTAACCCTTGCAGATCTCACAGTAAAAATCCTTGTCGCAGAACGCAGCCGTAAAAACTCAATAAACTATAATTGAACAGCATGGGACATTCAGACAAAGATGTTTCAGCTCAAGAATGTTTGCGCTGATGGAAGATTAGATCAAGTTCATTGGGGTTCAATGGCCTCTGTCTCTTTACGTAACTCTGTGTAAAGAGTAGGGGCCCTGAATGAGCGTTAAGGGGATTGGCGCTGAAATTTGTCCGCTCAGAGATAGTAAACACTGGGAGTTTGTGGGGTTAATGACTCCATATTTTTTAGAGTATCAACACATACATTTAATGTGTGTATGTGTGGGATTGGCACTGTGCGGGAGCTCTACATTTGATTAGTTGCATATTCAGTGCTGATATAGATCAAAATTATGCATCTATTCACACATGCATATATTATAGGTAACATTTAGGGTCAATATATATATAGCCAGCGCCAGACTCACACTAATAACTGGAAGGTATTTAAAAGTGCTAATATCGATCAGGAGTGTGGTTTTCCCCACCCACCGATTTGACTGATAGCCGCTTATTAACATGTCTCCATAGTAAAGTGTATAATCATATCAACAAGACAGAATGTGCAAAAAGCAACCAGAATTAAAAGATCTGTTCAGCTCTCTGTGATCATCAATCATCACCAAATGTGATCAAGTGTGAGCTTTACTAGTTTATAACATTTTTAAAATGAATTGAATTACAGCAATTTTACCGTCTTTATCACCACAGCCGTATGTTACTACAATTATAAAAGAAGACCCTTCAATCCTGGTTTGTGGACATTAAATCGGGTTTATTTTGAACGTTAACATAACGGATGTCCATACAGCACGGAATTTTAACGTGTATCCTGTCACATTTGCAGTGAAAAATGCAAACGTAACACAAAGTTAAACACACGCTGTCTGTGTTTGTTTCTGCTGTGTGCGTGTCTTTACAAGTGCGTGTGTCTGTGAACTTTATAACAGCAATGTGTGTGACTCATCGTTGCAGAAAGGCTTGAATTAATTCCACAACAAATACATCAAATAATCATTGGGAAAGTTCTTAACTGTAGTGTTTCTCACAAACGTTATGCGAGATCTGCTTCCTTTATATCTGTCACAGACTACGTTTACATGGACTTCAGTTATCAAATTATTTGCCTTAATCTAATTAAGACAATAATAAGACTATAGCCCCTTTCACACAGTGATAATGGTAAATATCTGGAAAATTTCCGGAACGACATTACCGGTATATTCAAAAAAGCGCTGATCACACAGGCGAGGACGTTACGGAATTTTTCCGGAAAACAGCATTCACACATCCATTCCAAAATACCGGTAAATTCTGACATCATTCACCACAAATGAGCTTTAAATGGCTGCGCTTGTATTTGTAAACATTTGACTAAATTACAAACTCTGTGGATGATCAATATTGTAAACAACTTTCTCAGGATCACTTTCGCATGTCGAGATGTTCATAATATGTGCGTGTGCTGGCGCTCACAGGCTGTTTCATGGGCACACGCAAAGCTTGAAGGTAAACAAACAACGGCTTATCATAAGCATCTCATCGATGATTATTTACACAGTTGGAATTAAGAAGAACACATAAACGTGATCTGACTAACTTCTAGCAGCTAAATGTGTCTGGAAAAATATTCAAAGGCTTTTATTCTCACAAACCGCGCAGACGTAAATGCGTCTGACTGTTGTGATTGGCTAAAGTAGACGTCTCACGTCAGCACGTTCTAGACGTGCACGCGCTTATTTCGGCAATCTTCCTTCTGCATTCACACAGCGCAGCATTCCGGCAAATTGCCGGTAATGTTACAACTTCTCTTTCCGGAAAATAGCCAGAACGAATTTACCGGTATTTTCAAAAAGGACCTGTTCACACATACAACCTTTCCGGAAAATTGCCGGCAATTTTCCGCAAAGGTCTGTATGTGTGAAAGGGGCTAAAGGTGTTTACATGAGTTGCTTTTTGAATGTTCTTTTCATGATCCCGTTTTACGTTATAGCACAATTAACTTGATTGAGTTACCACACTATCCACTTTTCCTCCGGAGTTTCATGTCATTTCAATTGTTTCATTTTTAATTTGCTGACTGTAACTGCGGTTTTGCACTTTCACTTTTATTCAGGAACATTTCATGCATGCACCCTGTGACAAACTAAATACTGGATGCAACTATGAACTGCTGGAAGAGTTCATACCGCATGCTGAATGGAAGCAAAACAACCTCCGCATTTCACGATGCAGGTGTCTGTGGTCTGCACTGACTTGGTAGGTGCAAAGTGTGTCAAACAGCTGTGTGTGTGTGTGTGTGTGTGTGTGGACCATCCTGTTGGAAAACGTGGTGAAAAGTTCTACATGACGGTAATACTTCAATAATGCGACTAAAATCGGCATACTCTACATGTCTTAATTCGATGTCTCTTTAGTTCGATTATGACCTAAATCAGATTAAATTGATCAAAAATGGCTGTTTACATGATAGCCCCTAATCAGAGTATTGTCTTAATCGCATTAAAATCAAATTATTGGTGTCCATGTAAACATACTCAGTGTACTGTTTATCTGACGCATGCAGCTGGAGATTGAGGCACACTCTGACAGGCACATGTGAAAGGGGAGCGAGGAGAACTAGCATTAAAGGGACAGGCAACAAAAACACCTACATAGTGTTCAGAGCACGAAATTCAATATTCTGAAAGCTATAATAAATAGTCTGATGGGTGTTTTGAGCTGAAACTTTACAGACGCATTCTGGAGACACAAAAGACTTCTTAAATCTTAAAGGGGGGGGGGTAAAATAGGTGCCCTTTAAAGAAGTTTAACATGTATAAATTACATTGTAAACTTTACCACTTTGTTGGAGTGTACTATTCTGTGCTTCTAAATGTCATGTTTCATTCGGTACAAACAGCCAAATTGCTTATCACTGCAAATCTCCTCTTGTAGCGTGTTGTTAGGACACAGAGTTACAATGTAACCTGCTCACCGAATGTTTACATTTGTAATGTTTATGTTATTTGCTAATTAATAACCAACTCATGTGGAACTCTGAATCTGCATCTCATTTCAGAGTCTGCTACTGTCCACCAAAAGTCGCATTTTGATCATTGACGCATGCTTTGAGAGCCTTCATGACTGTTTTTCACCAAGGCAACCCGGGGTACTGAAATATAATTGGCTAAACTGACAGTGGGAGGTTTAAAGGGACCGAAACAAAGACAGACGTTCCGGCACGTAACAGACATTTTCAAAGCAGATTATCTGACATCAGCATAGTTTTTTAGGTAAACAAGAATGTTCACTTAGCATATTTCTTAAATATCTGCAAACATATTATGGTCAAAAAGGTACATACAGCACCTTTAAATGTCTTATGTAAGGTTTTCATTCTTTGAGAATATGTATCAGGTCATATTCTGATTAGTAAAGAACAGTAACACAAGGAACACACAATAAATGAATGAGGTGAATTTTGATTTCACACTGTTTCTGAGCATTCAGCAGCAGTAGGACATAGTCATACTCTAACAGCAGAATTCATTTGCTCAACTGTACACGGCCATAAAGGGAGAAAATCCATTTTGGTATGTGGAAATGAACAGACACACACATACACTAAGACACACGCACACACACTCGGATTAGGAGGTGCAGTTAATGAATTCCTCGACTCATAAAGGCAGCTATAATCATGGTTTCTCTGTGGACGTACATGAGTCTACAAGCTGCTCTCAATTTTATGGGAACATTTGACAAGCCTGTCTGTGTTTTGTGATAAGAGAACAGAGAACTCTCTTTCTCAAATGTATGTAGATATGTTCTTGTAACAAATAAATAAAATTTGAAAGAAAGAAAGAAAGAAAGAAAGAAAGAAAGAGTAAGGGAGTGCTATAATTATCAACAATGTAGAAACAGGCTGGGAAGAGCAATGACATTTCCCATATATTGCAGATATACAGCTGGCGTGACCTTTCCCCTGATTGCAGTGTTGAGACACTCAGCCTTGAGGAACTTGGAGAAGAAGGAAAAAAAACTATTGCGACAGATCTGTGGGAACATCTACAAACATTGATTTTACATTTACATAAAGTGTATATGTATATATATATAT